>NC_068424.1:71276013-71481013 GCF_023373465.1 Oncorhynchus keta
TGCTAACACAGCTATCCTGGAAAAACAACAACAACACCATTTCTCTCTCCTCCCTCTGCACTCTGTACACATTTCCTAGAGATGCATTGTTCTCAACGTGTATGGGGGGAAAGTGTAGAGGTGATTTGATGTATACTTAAATAGAAGAACAGACAGAAAGACACACACACTGCAAAACTACAAATGAAGCTGCCTTTGTTGCCGTGGTTACTTAAAACCAAAAAACAGAGAGAGACAGATATAGAGAGAGATGAAGAGAGATGGAGAGCAGCCTCCTCTTATAAACAATTGAAGCCAGAAGGCATAGATGAGCACCAGTGATTCCCTAACGTGGGCCCTGTTGACCCCCCACACACACACACACACACACACACTTGTCTATTTATACATACTCTCTCTGTCTGTCTCTATCCATATGTATTTATTAATATATTTTTCAATTTTACTCTTTCTCCACAAGGGCAGACAAGGCCAGAGCTGTTCACTTATTGAATTAACAGCAATGGGGAAGCATTAAGCAACAGTCCCTAGTAACCTGGCTCAATTTATTTGTTCAACTGAGACCAATGAAATAAGGCTGTGGCCTACTGGCTAATTGGCTTTTAGGGCTGGCCAACAGGTGGAATGGAGGGTACAGGTCAGGGTAGAACTGCCCCAGTGAGAGTGTACTGTTTGAGGAAGTGATTGAGGTAGAGGCTGATTGATATGATACAGTTGAAGTGGGAAGTTAACTTTTAATCTCAGCTTTTCACAATTGCTGACATTTAATCCTAGTAAAAACTCCCTGTCTTAGGTCAGTTAGGATCACCACTTTATTTTAAGAATGTGGAATGTCAGAATAATAGTAGAGAAAAATATTTATTTCAGCTTTTATTTCTTTCATCATATTCCCAGTTTACATACACTCAATTAGTATTTGGTAGAATTGCCTTTAAAATGTTTAACTTGGGTCAAACGTTTCGGGTAGATTTCCACAAGCTTCCCACAATAAGTTGGGTGAATTTTGGCCCTTTCCTCCTGACAGAGTTGGTGTAACTCAGTCAGGTTTGTAGGCCTCCTTGCTCGCACACTCTTTTTCGGTTCTGCCCACAAATGTTCTAAAGGATTGAGGTCAGGGCTTTGTGATGGCCTGTCCAATATCTTGACTTGGTCGTCCTTAAGCCATTTTGCCACAACTTTGGAAGTATGCTTGGGGTCATTGTCCATTTGGAAGACCCATTTCTGACCAAGCTTTGGTGGTAATACTTTTCTACCTGTTTCCTCCAGCATCTTCACTTGGTTCTTTGATGTTGTTCTGGGATTGATTTGCACTTTTCACACCAAAGTACGTTCATCTCTAGGAGACAGACCGTGTCTCCTTCCTGAGCGGTATGACGGCTGCGTGGTCCCATGGTGTTTATACTTGCATACTATTGTTTGTTGCAATGAACTTGAGACAGGGGTCTATAGTGTTGGTGGTGGGTCAGGGTCAGACAGGGGTCTATAGTGTTGGTGGTGGGTCAGGGTCAGACAGGGGTCTATAGTGTTGGTGGTGGGTCAGGGTCAGACAGGGGTCTATAGTGTTGGTGGTGGGTCAGGGTCAGACAGGGGTCTATAGTGTTGGTGGTGGGTCAGGGTCAGACAGGGGTCTATAGTGTTGGTGGTGGGTCAGGGTCAGACAGGGGTCTATAGTGTTGGTGGTGGGTCAGGGTCAGACAGGGGTCTATAGTGTTGGTGGTGGGTCAGGGTCAGACAGGGGTCTATAGTGTTGGTGGTGGGTCAGGGTCAGACAGGGGTCTATAGTGTTGGTGGTGGGTCAGGGTCTAAGAGGGTCTAAGAGGCCCTGGCGTGACAGTCTTCAGTGTACCCTCTCCCTCTGCTTCTGTTGATTTGTAATACAATACACATTCCAGGTATATTCTGAGGAAAAACAACCATCTCATTACAATGTCTTGACCAAGATCCTCACACTCTAAAGATTGTATTGTAACTCCATGGAGCGCTATTATTCCTAACACAAGTCCTAAGCACCCTGCTGCCATGCCATTGGTCCATGTCAGTGTGTAAATAGACCAATCTTTTCACAATTTTCTCTGAACATGTGGTTTGGTTGCTTTGCCCACCTGTCGTTCCATTGGAGCAGCAGAATACGATACAGTCGGTACAACACTGACTGTGTGGCTGTATAAATGCCTGCCTCAGCCAAACAGAATAGAGTGTCCCAACTGACACCCTATTCCCTACTTAGTGCACTACTTTGGGACAGGGATTTAGGTGCCATTTGGGCAGTGGTGGAAAAAGTAGTTGATTGTCAAACTTGAGTAAAAGTAAAGATACCTTATTAGAAACTGACTCAAGTAAAAGTGAAAGTCACCCAGTAAAATAATACTTCAGTAAAAGTCTAAAAGTATTTGGTTTTAAATATACTTTAGTATCAAAAGTAAATGGAATTGCTCAAATATACTTCAGTATCAAAAGTAAATGTTAAAATATTAATAATTTCAAATTCCTTTATTATGCAAACCAGACGGCACAATTTGTACATGTTATTATTTGTTACAGATAGTAAGGGACAGACTCCAACACTCAGACATTCATTTACAAATGGAACATTTGTGTTTATTATTTTCTTTAGGAATGTAGTGAAGTAAAAGTTGTGAAAAATATAAATAGCAAAGTAAAGTACAGAAACCGCAAAAAATGACTTCAGCAAGTCTATGACAAAGAGGCTCGCCAACAGCTTCTACCCCCAAGTCATAAGACTGCTGAACAATTCATCAAATTGCCAACGGAAAATGTACATTGACCCCGTCTCATTTTTGTACACTGCTGCTACTCGCTGTTTATTATCTATGCATAGTCACTTCACCTACATGTACAGATTACCTCAACCAACCTGTACCCCTGCACACTGACTCTGTACCGGTGCCCCCTGTATAGAACCTCATTACTAACCTGTACCCCTGCACACTGACTCGGTACCGGTGCCCCCTGTATAGAACCTCATTACTAACCTGTACCCCTGCACACTGACTCTGTACCGGTGCCCCCTGTATATAACCTCATTACTAACCTGTACCCCTGCACACTGACTCTGTACCGGTGCCCCCTGTATAGAACCTCATTACTAACCTGTACCCCTGCACACTGACTCGGTACCGGTGCCCCCTGTATAGAACCTCATTACTAACCTGTACCCCTCCACACTGACTCGGTACCGGTGCCCCCTGTATAGAACCTCATTACTAACCTGTACCCCTGCACACTGACTCGGTACCGGTGCCCCCTGTATAGAACCTCATTACTAACCTGTACCCCTGCACACTGACTCGGTACCGGTGCCCCCTGTATAGAACCTCATTACTAACCTGTACCCCTGCACACTGACTCGGTACCGGTGCCCCCTGTATAGAACCTCATTACTAACCTGTACCCCTGCACACTGACTCTGTACCGGTGCCCCCTGTATAAAACCTCATTACTAACCTGTACCCCTGCACACTGACTCTGTACCGGTGCCCCCTGTATAAAACCTCATTACTAACCTGTACCCCTGCACACTGACTCTGTACCGGTGCCCCCTGTATAAAACCTCATTACTAACCTGTACCCCTGCACACTGACTCTGTACCGGTGCCCCCTGTATATAACCTCATTACTAACCTGTACCCCTCCACACTGACTCTGTACCGGTGCCCCCTGTATAAAACCTCATTACTAACCTGTACGCCTCCACACTGACTCGGTACCGGTGCCCCCTGTATATAACCTCATTACTAACCTGTACCCCTGCACACTGACTCTGTACCGGTGCCCCCTGTATATAACCTCATTACTAACAAACACCAGGGTTACAATAATCAATCCCGCACAAAGAACCAGGCGGGCCGGCTGACTAATAAAGCCTCACTAATTATAACCAACTCAAAACAGGTTTACTCAATAAACACATAAGGAGGGGGAGAAAGAATCAGTAGCAGCTAGTAGGCCGGCGACGACGACCGCAGAGCGCCACCCGAACAGGAAGGGGAGTTACCTTCAGTGGCAGCTAGTAGGCCGGCGACGACGACCGCTGAGCACCACCCGAACGGGAAGGGGAGCCACCTTCGGTCGGAGTCGTGACAGTACCCCTGCACACCGACTCGGTACCGGTGCTCCTGTATTTAACCTCATTATTGTTATTCTTATAGTGTTACTTTTTCATTATTACTTTTTATTTTAGTCTCCTTGGTAAACATTTTCTTAACTCTTCTTGAACTGCACTGTTGGTTAAGGGCTTGTAAGTCAGCATTTCACAGTAAAGTCTACACTTGTTTTATTCAGGGCATGTGACAAATAAAGTTTGATTTGATTTGATTTAACGTATTTTTACCTGAGTAGTTTACACCACAACTATTTGGGATACAAACTTGGTCTGTTATCTACTTATGTATCAGATGAAAGTGGACAGAGGACCACATGGAGGGAGTGCAGAGTATCCTAAAGAATTGAATACTAAAATAATCTTGATGGATTACAGACCTTCTCCACTCCTCAGACATTTTCAGAATGATAAATCGCAAAGGCCATGTTTTTCCCTCCCTCCCTCTCCCTCTCTCTCTCTCTCTCTCTCTCTCTCTCTCTCTCTCTCTCTCTCTCTCCCTTTCTCCCTCTCTCTCTCTCGGCCCCTCTCTCTCCCTCTCTCCCTCTCTCTCTCCCCTTCTCCCTCTCTCTCTCTAGGCCCCTCTTTCTCCCTCCCTCCCTCTCTCTCCCTCCTCCCTCTCTCTATATTTCCTCCTCCCTCTGTCATGGTTAGGAGCCTTGGCTTTCTATTGTGGGAGATTACAGGAGCATAGCAGAACCGTGGCCCGTCAAGGGACTTTTATTCATATTTATAATGCATATACAACAAAACAATCTCAGCCGCTGCTACTCCCCCTACTCCTGTTTAGTGTGTGTGTTCCGTACGTGTGTGTGTATCTACCTCAGCCCCAGCTCCATCCCCAGCTCCATCCTCAGCCCCAGCTCCATCCTCAGTCTCAGCCTCAGCCTCAGCCCCCCAGCTCCATCCTCAGCCCCAGCTCCATCCTCAGCCTCAGCCTCAGCCCCCCAGCTCCATCCTCTGCCCCAGCTCCATCCTCTGCCACAGCTCCATCCTCAGCCCCAGCTCCATCCTCTTCCCCAGCTCCACCCCCCAGCTCCATCCTCTTCCCCAGCTCCATCCTCTTCCCCAGCTCCATCCTCTGCCACAGCTCCATCCTCTGCCACAGCTCCATCCTCTGCCCCAGCTCCATCCTCTGCCCCAGCTCCACCCCCCACCCATCCTCTTCCCCAGCTCCATCCTCTTCCCAGCTCCATCCTCTGCCACAGCTACATCCTCAGCCCCAGCTCCATCCTCTTCCCCAGCTCCACCCCCCCCAGCTCCATCCTCTGCCCCAGCTCCATCTGCCACAGCTCCATCCTCTGCCCCAGCTCCATCCTCAGCCTCAGCCTCAGCCTCAGCCTCAGCCTCAGCCCCCCACCAACACAGCTGCAGTGGAGAAGCTCAACTGTGTCCGCCTACACCCTTACCAGAACGTTCTGTTCCTGCTCCAAGGTTAAACAGGACAGGGACCGGGGGGGGGGGGTGGTGGTACACACCTGTTTGGAGGCGGTGAATCAAGGCCGCCTGTGAGCCCCTTCTTTCACATGCACACATACACATACACACACACATACACACACACAAACACAACACTGGAGGGACAAAACAGGGGGAGACTAATCCTTCATACATAATAGATAACAAAGTCCTCTAAAACATTAGAACGAGAGACCAAGAAAGAGAAAGACAGCGAGAGAGGGAGAGAGAGAGAGAGAGAGAGAGAGAGAGAGAGAGAGAGAGAGAGAGAGAGAGAGAGAGAGAGAGAGAGAGAGAGAGAGAGAGAGAGAGAGGAGAGAGAGAGAGAGAGAGAGAGAGAGAGAGAGAGAGAGAGAGACAGAGAGAGAGAGAGAGAGAGAGAGAGAGAGAGAGAGAGAGAGAGAGAGAGAGAGAGATGAAAACACCAGCGTAGCACCACAGAGACCCTGATCGTGACACATACAGGACAGACCCAGTCATCTTATTTCATTAATACTCAATTACAAGCAGCTACGCCGATGGGGACCACTGAGATGGAGGGAGGGAGAGAGGGAGAGAGAGAGAGAGAGAGGCTCTTTAGCTCACAGACATTAATAAACAGAGAGGTAATGCTCAAATGTCTCTTTGCTTCCACATTGCATTGTTTACTGATGTTCGTTCTCATCATATCAAATACAGTGTCTGTCTTTACTCACAGTTCAGTGGGTTGTATCCAACACAATCTCCAAAGAAAATTGAGACATTCGCCTTAACTTCAGGCAACAGGATTATGGAGAGTCTTGCCCTTTCAATGATGGCGTTAGTTGGAATGAATATCTAGTTTTAATTCTATATGTTATGTTTTCTATTCTCCCTTATCTTCTCTCCCATGTTGATGTGAACTACTGCTGGTAACTAGTGGTTAAATTCACCACAGTCATTGCTCAGACACACGCTGTGTTCGTCTAATTCCCCATCCACAACAACAAAGGACGTCAGGGGCCTTTAGGGGCCTGCAGGGATACAGGCCAGACAAGAGACTGATGACAAACACTGGTATAATTAAGGCCATTGTTTCCCCTGTGGCTGGGCCTGCTCCATCCCTCTCTAGTCTCGTCTGTTTTCATCCCCCTCTCTTGTGCGCTCAGTTTTCTCTCATTCTCTGAATATGATACTGTGGATCATGACGAGAGAGAGAGAGAGAGAGAGAGAGAGAGAGAGAGAGAGAGAGAGAGAGAGAGAGAGAGAGAGAGAGAGAGAGAGAGAGAGAGAGAGAGAGAGAGAGAGAGAGAGAGAGAGAGAGAGAGAAATAAATAAATTAAGCGAGAGAGAGAGGAAGAGAGACAGAGAGAAAAAAATTAAAAGAGAGAGAGGAAAAGAGAGAGATAGAAAGAAGGAGAGAGGAAAATATAGAGAGTTGGTGAGAGAGAGAGAGAGAGGAAAATATATATTTATATATATATATATAGAGAGAGAGATAGATAGAGAGGAAAATAGAGAGAGAGAGAGAGAGAGAGAGAGAGAGAGAGAGAGAGAGAGAGAGAGAGAGAGAGAGAGAGAGAGAGAGAGGAAAATAGAGAGAGAGAGAGAGAGAGAGAGAGAGAGAGAGAGAGAGAGAGGAGAGAAGTGAGAAAGAGAAAGAGAGGGAAAGTGAGAGTGAGAGAGAGAAAGAAAGTGATATCTATCTATCTATCTATCTATCTATCTATCTATCTATCTATCTATCTATCTATCTATCTATCTATCTATCTATCTATACATTCTCTCTCTCTCTCTCTCTCTCTCTCTCTCTCTCTCCCCCTCACCAACTCCTTATAATTTCCTCTCTCCTTCTTTCTATCTCTCTCTTTTCCTCTATCTTTTAATTTATTCCTCTCTCTTTATTCCTCTCTCTTCATCTCTCTCGCTTTTAATTTATTTATTTCTCTCCCTCTCTCTCTCTCTCTCTCTCTCTCTCTCTCTCTCTCTCTCTCTCTCACCAACTCTCTATATTTTCCTCTCTCCTTCTTTCTATCTCTCTCTTTTCCTCTATCTTTTAATTTATTGCTCTCTCTTTATTCCTCTCTCTTCATCTCTCTCGCTTTTAATTTATTTATTTCTCTCTCTCTCTCTCTCTCTCTCTCTCTCTCTCTCTCTCTCTCTCTCTCTCTCTCTCTCTCTCTCTCTCTCTCTCTCCCTCTTCCCTTTCTTCCCCTCTTCACTGCTCATCTAATTGTCTGTTTAATTGTTTTTCACACAATAATGGAGCCTGTCCCTTGGCCACAGAGCTCAGCTAAGACCTCTCTCTCTCTTGCTGCTTCTCTCTGAACCGCTGTCAATCCCCCATCAAGTGTTTAGACAGATTAAGGATTAGTCAGAAGAAACAAAAAACGTTTTAGCATTTTAATTCTCTGAAAACATGGTTTATTGAAAAGGTACAATTTTCAAATTATGAGCTAAGTATAATAATCAGATTAGAAATGTATGCCTCATTTTTTTTCAGCTGCACCAATGTATCTCTACTTCCTGCTAATTGTAGTGGATTGCGGAAAAAATCCTGCAATATTCTTGTAGTGTGTGTGTGTGTGTGGTGTGTGGTGTGTGTGTGTGTGTGTGTGTGTGTGTGTGTGTGTGTGTGTGTGTGTGTGTGTGTGTGTGTGTGTGTGTGTGTGTGTGTGTGTGTGTGTGTGTGTGTGTGTGTGTGTGTGTGTGTGTGTGTGTGTGTGTGTGTGTGTGTGTGTGTGTGTGTGTGTGTGTGTGTGTGTGTGTGTGTGTGTGTGTGTGTGTGCGTGTGCGTGTGTGTGTGTGTTTCTGACAGGTATAGTGTTAGAGGTGGTTGATAGTTGGTGATCGAGCTGTGAATACATGCATATGTCCTCAGGCTAGCTGTACGATCCCATCCCTGCTCCACACAGACAGAGAGCCTGAACACGGGGGACTTGTTCAAAATGATCCGTGGGATAGACAGACAAAATAGAAAGAGTGGGATGGAGGGAGAGAGAATAGAAACAGATAAAGTCCTCTTGTCCTCCCTCATACATGAGAAGCCCTGTGAGCAAGGTGTAAGAACCATCCTCAAATAAACTCTCCATCAAAATAGGTATCTTACTCCTACTCCTTCTACTCTTCTTCCTCTGCAGGCAGGTAGGCTTATCCATCCTCTTCAGTCCTACCACTCACTTCTCCAAAAAACAAGTCTGCTTCCCAAATGGCACCATATTCCCTGTATAGTGCATTACTGTTGACGAGGGCCCATAGGTAGTGACTGTAGGAGATAGGCTGCCATTTGGAATTCAATAGTGTATGTTTGCCACTCTGACCGACACAAGAGTACACAGATGCTCTGCTAACATAAACACTACACCACCAATCAGTAAATCCTAAACAACACACTGTAAAAATGCATCGATGACATCGTCCCGACAGTGACCGTACATACATACCCCAACCAGAAGCCAGGATTACAGGCAACATCCGCACTGAGCTAAAGGCTAGAGCTGCCGTGTTTCAAGGAGCGGGACTCTAACCCAGAAGCTTAAAATAAATCCCGCTATGCCCTCCTACGAACCGTGAAACAGGCAAAGCGTCAATACAGGAATAAGATCGAATTGTACAATACCGGCTCCGACGCTCGTCGGATGTGACCGGGCTTGGAAACTATTACAGACTACAAAGGGAAGCACGAGAGTATGAGAGCATCAGCTGTTTCGGACGATTGTGTTGACATACTCTCCGCAGCCGATGTGAGTAAGATCTTTAAACAGGTCAACAGTCACAAGGCCGCTGGGCCAGACAGATTACAAGGACATGTACTCTGAGCATGCGCTGATCAACTGGCAAGTGTCTTCACTGACATTTTCAACCTGTCCCTGACTGAGTCTGTAATACCAACATGTTACAAGCAGACCACCATAGTCCCTGTGCCCAAAAACACCAAGGAAGCTTGCCTAAATGACTACCGACCCATAGCACTCACATCTGTAGCCATGAAGGGTTTTGAAAGGTTGGTCATTGCTCACATCAACACCATTATCCCAAAAGCCCTGAACCCACTCCAATTCGCCTACCACCCTAACAGATCCACAGATGATGCAATCTCTATTACACTCCACACTGCCCTTTCCCACCTGAACTAAATGAACACCTATGTGAGAATGCTATTCATTGACTACAGCTCATCATTCAACACCCTAGTGCACTCAAAGCTCATTATTAAGACAAGGACCCTGGGACTAAACACCTCCCTCTGTAACTGAATCCTGGACTTCCTGACGGGCCGCCCCCAGATGGTAAGGGTAGGTAATAACACATCCGCCATGCTTATCCTCAACACAGGGTCCCCTGGGTGCTCAGTCCCCCCTGTACTCCCTGTTCACCCATGACTGCATGGCCAGGCACAACTCCAACACCATCATTAAGTTTGCCGACATCACAACAGTGGAAGTCCTGATCCCTGACAATGATGAGACAGCCTATAGGTAGGAGGTCAGAGACCTGACCGTGTGGTGCAAGGATAACAACATCTCCCTCAACGTGATCAAGACAAAGGAGATCATTGTGGCCTACAGGAAAAGGAGGACTGAGCACGCCCCCATTCTCATCGATGGGGCTATAGTGGAGTATGTTGAGAGCTTCAAGTTCCTTGGTGTTCACATCACCAACAAACTAACATGGTCCCAACACACCAAGACAGTCATGAAGAGGGCACGACAAAGCCTATTCACCCCCAGGAGACTGAAAAGATTGGGCATGGGTCCTCAGATCCTCAAAATGTTCTACAGCTGCACCATCGAGAGCATCCTGACCAGAGCATCACAACCTGGTATGACAACTGCTCAGCTTCCGACCGCAAGGCACTACACAAGGTAGTGCGTACGGCCCAGTACATCACTGTGGCCAAGCTTCCTTTCATCCAGGACCTCGATACCAGGCGGTGTCAGAGGAAGGCCCAAATAATTGCCAAGGACTCCAGCCACCCAAGTCTTAGACTATTCTCTTTGCTGATGCACGGCAAGCGGTACCAGAGCGCCAAGTCTAGGTCCAAAGGGCTTCTTAACAGCTTCTATCCCCAAGCAATAAAACTCCTGAACAGTTAATCAAGTGGCGACACAGACTATTTGCGTTGTCCCCAGTCCCCATTTGTACACTGCTGCTACTCTCTGTTTATTAGCCATGCATAGTCACTTTACCTCTACATTCCTGTGCATGAATGTACCTTGACTAACCAGTGCCCCCCGCACATTGACTCTGTACCGGAACCCGCTGTATATAGCCTAAACATTGACTCTGTACCAGAACCCCCTGTATATAGCCTCCACATTGACCCTGTACCAGAATCCCCAATATATAGCCTAAACATTGACCCTGTACCAGAATCCCATACATATAGCCTAAACATTGACCCTGTACCAGAATCCCATACATATAGCCTAAACATTGACCCTGTACCAGAATCCCATATATATAGCCTAAACATTGACCCTGTACCAGACTCCCCTATATATAGCCTAAACATTGACCCTGTACCAGACTCCCCTATATATAGCCTAAACATTGACCCTGTACCAGAATCCCCTATATATAGCCGAAACATTGACCCTGTACCATAATCCTCTATATATAGCCTAAACATTGACCCTGTACCAGAATCCTCTATATATAGCCTAAACATTGACCCTGTACCAGAATCCCCTATATATAGCCGAAACATTGACCCTGTACCATAATCCTCTATATATAGCCTAAACATTGACCCTGTACCAGAATCCTCTATATATAGCCTAAACATTGACCCTGTACCAGAATCCCCTATATATAGCCGAAACATTGACCCTGTACCAGAATCCTCTATATATAGCCTAAACATTTATCCTGTACCAGAATCCTTTATATATAGCCTAAACATTGACCCTGTACCAGAATCCTCTATATATAGCCTAAACATTGACCCTGTACCAGAATCCCCTATATATAGCCTAAACATTGACCCTGTACCAGAATCCCATGTATATAGACTAAACATTGACCCTGTACCAGAATCCCATATATATAGCCTAAACATTGACCCTGTACTAGAATCCCCTATATATAGCCTAAACATTGACCCTGTACCAGAAACTCTATATATAGCCTAAATATTGACCCTGTACCAGAATCCTCTATATATAGCCTAAACATTGACTCTGTACTAGAATCCCCTATATATAGCCTAAACATTGACTATGTACCAGAATCCTCTATATATAGCCTAAACATTGACCCTGTACCAGAATCCCCTATATATAGACTAAACATTGACCCTGTACCAGAATCCTCTATATATAGTCTAAACATTAATAATAATAATAATAATATATGCCATTTAGCAGACGCTTTTATCCAAAGCGACTTACAGTCATGTGTGCATACATTCTACGTATGGGTGGTCCCGGGAATCGAACCCACTACCCTGGCGTTACAAGCGCCATGCTCTACCAACTGAGCCTGTACTCGAATCCCCTATATATAGCCTAAACATTGACCCTGTACCAGAAGCCTCTATATATAGCCTAAACATTGAACCTGTAATCGAATCCCCTATATATAGCCTAAACATTGACCCTGTTCCAGAATCCTCTATATATAGCCTAAACATTGACCCTGTACTCGAATCCCCTATATATAGCCTAAACATTGACCCTGTTCCAGAATCCTCTATGCATAGGCTAAACATTGACCCTGTACCAGAATCCTCTATATATAGCCTAAACATTGACCCTGTACCATAATCCTCTATATATAGCCTAAACATTGTCCCTGTAACAGAATCCCCTATATATAGCCTAAACTTGACCCTGTACCAGAATCCTCTATATATAGCCTAAACATTGACCCTGTACCAGAATCCTCTATATATAGCCTAAATATGGACCCTGTACCAGAATCCTCTATATATAGCCTAAACATTGACCCTGTACCAGAATCCTCTATATATAGCCTAAACATTGACCCTGTACCAGAATCCCCTATATATAGCCTAAACATTGACCCTGTACCAGAATCCTCTATATATAGCCTAAACATTGACCCTGTACCAGAATTCTCTATATATAGCCTAAACATTGTCCCTGTACCAGAATCCCCTATATATAGCCTAAACATTGACCCTGTACCAGAATCCCCTATATATAGCCTAAACATTGACCCTGTACTAGAATCCCCTATATATAGCCTAAACATTGACCCTGTACCAGAATCCCCTATATATAGCCTAAACATTGACCCTGTACCAGAATCCTCTATATATAGCCTAAACATTGACCCTGTACCAGAATCCCCTATATATAGCCTAAATATTGACCCTGTACCAGAATCCTCTATATATAGGCTAAACATTGACCCTGTACCAGAATCCTCTATATATAGCCTAAACATTGACCCTGTACCAGAATCCTCTATATATAGCCTAAACATTGACCCTGTACCAGAACCCACTATATATAGCCTATACATTGTCCCTATACCAGAATCCCCTATATATAGCCTAAACATTGACCCTGTACCAGAATCCTCTATATATAGCCTAAGAAGACAGAAGACAAGATCCCACAACCTAATGGTGTGAAAAAGGGCTGCCTAAGTATGATCCCCAATCAAAGACAACGACAGACTCTGATTAGGAACCCACTCGGCCAAAAACAAAGAAACAGAACACATAGAATCCCACCCGAGTCATACCCTGACCTAACCAAACATAGAGTATAATAAGGATCTCTAAAGTCAGGGCGTGACACTGTCCCACGGTAAGCACGGGGAGTTGGCTCAGGTCTAAAACCTGACTCCGCCAATCGCCCCGTGTGCTCCCCCCAAAACATTGTTTGGAGCTGCCTCTCAGGCTTCCGTTGTTGACCTAACTCCTCGCGGGCCAGGATTGTATCGCCGTCCAAGGGAGCAGATGGAGGCAGCGAGAGCGGAACGGCGATACTCTCCCCGCCCGCGTCCAGGGTCCTTCTCCATTCAGGATGTCCTCCCATGTCCTCCTGGCCCGCGTCCAGGGTCCTTCTCCATTCAGGATGTCCTCCCATGTCCTCCCGGCCCGCGTCCAGGGTCCTTCTCCATTCAGGATGTCCTCCCATGTCCTCCTGGCCCGCGTCCAGGGTCCTTCTCCATTCAGGATGTCCTCCCATGTCCTCCTGGCCCGCGTCCAGGGTCCTTCTCCATTCAGGATGTCCTCCCATGTCCTCCCGGCCCGCGTCCAGGGTCCTTCTCCATTCAGGATGTCCTCCCATGTCCTCCTGGCTCGCGTCCAGGGTCCTTCTCCATTCAGGATGTCCTCCCATGTCCTCCTGGCCCGCGTCCAGGGTCCTTCTCCATTCAGGATGTCCTCCCATGTCCTCCCGGCCCGCGTCCAGGGTCCTTCTCCATTCAGGATGTCCTCCCATGTCCTCCTGGCCCGCGTCCAGGGTCCTTCTCCATTCAGGATGTCCTCCCATGTCCTCCTGGCCACGCTGCTTGGTCCGTTTTTGGTGGGATCTTCTGTTACTGCTCTCATTGGTGGTAGAAAGAGTAGCGTGGAAAGTGTTCATGATTTTAATTTAAAAAGGTCTGCCTAAGTATGATCCCCAATCAGAGACAAAGATAGACAGCTGTCTCTGATTGGGAACCACACTCAGCCAAAAACAAAGAAACAGACATAGAATTTCCCACCCGAGTCATACCCTGACCTAACCAAACATAGAAAATAATAAGGATCTCTAAGGTCAGGGCGTGACAATTACATTGATGTTCCATATCTCCAGCTCCTTCCCTACCAAACAATTTGTCCACTATGTCTATTCAAACAAATTCTATAGCCTTACAAGGAAGACCATTCTGTTTTTGTGTTCGCTACAACTGCTATGTTGCAATCTAGCGTAGTTATTTTCCTTTGCTGTTACCGCTGTCTTGAGAGACACATTTCAAGATGAATAAGAAGTATTGGGAAAGGGTCTAGAGTACAAAGAGTTGTCACAAAGAAGTGCCTCAATTTGTACCATTTTGAAATGATCTGAGAGCGAATAGCCTTGGCCCCCGGCTATCTATGTCTAAGGATAGCACAGAGCAGCCTCCACAGCACAGCCTCTTTCTATCTCTGTTTCTGCAGTTTCCGCTCTCCGCATGGCACAGTATAGAAAAAGGCAGGTATAACCCTGGTACAACCTGTTAGGGATGATGCGAATTTTCGCAGCTTTTTGTAAAAAATCACGCAACATTTCAACGTCCTGCTACTCATGCCAGGAATATAGTATATGCATATGATAAGTATGTGTGTATAGAAAACACTCTGAAGTCTCTAAAACTGGTTAAATCATGTCTGTGGCTATAACAGAACGTGTTTAGGAGTAAAAATCCAAGGGTAAACTGTTCACCTAAAACACAAAAAAAATATTAATCCACCAGTCAATGTATTGTCTTTGGCGATAGAAAATAGATGAGGTTCCGTTTACAATGCCTACAGCTTCCACACGATTTCGCCAGTACTGGCATTTCATTGCTGGTTTATCCTTGGTGGGATGATGTATAGGCACTTCCTGTCTTGGGGTGCACCGGAGGAAGTTATGAAAGTGAAAAAATGGACAATGATTTCAAGACTTGCTGCTATCGAATACAGATCGCCCCATGATCAATTTGATCGATTATTAACGTTTATTAATACCTAAAGTTGGTTTACAAAAGTAGTTTGAAGTGATTTGTAAAAGTTTATAGGCAACTTTTTTAATTTTAAAAAGTGACGTTGCGTCTTGTAAAGGTGAATATTCCTGGATCAGACCGGCCTTTATAAATTGACATTTTGGGCATACAATGACGGATTTAATCGGGAAAAAGACCCAATTGTGATGTTTATGGGACATATAGGAGTGCCAACAAAGAAGCTCGTCAAAGGTAATGAATGTTTTATATTTTATTTCTGCGTTTTGTGCAGCGCCGGCTACCGCTAAATCTTTTGTTTAGGTCTCGTTCAGGTATTTCGGGGGGGTGCATGCTATCAGATAATAGCTTATCATGATTTCGCCGAAAAGCATTTTACAAATCTGAAATGTTGACTAGATTCACAACGAGTGTAGCTTTAATTGAGTACCGTGCATGTGTGTTTTAATGAAAATTTGAGTTTTATCGAATACTACAGGTGGTGCTATGAAATTTCTGCTGATTTTGGTTCCTGTACAGGGACCAAAATTCTGCATCATCCCTAGTTTTATCTATAACACATCCTCTCAGAGTTGGATATGTAACCATGGAATAATTGCAATAGCTTAGCGATGGCTGGAGTTCTGTTTTTTAAGCTGAAGCAGTTCCTGTCGTGTGCCTTGTAACCAGCTTGTTTCAGAATTTAGAATTCCCAGTCGGAATAATAATTGGTTCCTTTGGTTCTGTGGGGGTCTCCAGAGCCGAAATAGTTCCGGTCGGCTCAGACATATGGCAGTTTCCCATTTTTATTCCATGTTTCGTTGGGTAACCTGGAATCTGGCACACAAATGGCCTTGGAGAACCCCTAAGCTGCTTTGAACGGTGTTAATGAAAGATGTACAGTAATGTGGAACAATATGGAAATGTGCTTTCTCTCTCTCACATAAACTCACTCGCACACACTCACACTCATACACACACCATCCACTCCACCCCCCAACCCCCCTCCACACACACCTTCCACCCCCCCGCACACACACGCATTCATTTTCTTCAACCCTGTGACAAGAAAACAAATGATGATTTATGTTCAATCTGAATAGCCCATTAGCCTTCCGTCTCTGCTAGGAAGCGTTATGCTGTAGACTAGAAGCCTCACCATGTTGTTTCCTGGTCCAGCTCTACGCTAGTTCTCTTCTCAGGGGGACCAGCACCAGTTGTTACTGTTCAACTGCTCTATTCCTGCCAACCTGCCTGCCTGCCAGCCTGCCTGCCCGCCAGCCTGTCTGCCCAGCTACAAACCCACACAGAGGCATATGGTGGCTTGATGTTGTTAGCTCGTAAAACGATTTCAACAACAACCACATTTGGATGGAGCTAATAGAGTAACCAAATCAAATCAAATAAGTATGGTCAATTGAATGCACCTGATACCAGTTGTGATGCTTGTTGTGTTTTCCAGCTGTGCTGTGGTTACAACATCTGGATAAAGCAACACTGAAGGAACTGAAGGCTGTGTGTGTGTGTGCACGTACATGTGTGCGTTAGAGTAATTGTGAATAGTAAACAGTGAATAAAGCGGCCATAATGACTGTGGGATGATTAGACAAGGAAGAGAAAGGTCACTGGGGGTTGATCCATCTGTCTCATTAGCTGATTTATTCCTGGCTACCTTTACCCTTCATTACCCTCTCTCTCTCTCTCTCTCTCTCTCTCTCTCTCTCTCTCTCTCTCTCTCTCTCTCTCTCTCTCTCTCTCTCTCTCTCTCTCTCTCTCTCTCTCTCCCTATCTCTCTCTCTCTCTCTCTCTAGGTATTTGTCTCACTCTCTCTATTCCTCCCCTCAAGGTTCTTGTGCGTTAAAGAATCATTGCAATGGACTTTGCTTGGCCTGTTTAGACTTCAGAGAGATAGAGAGACATCGAGGGAGAGAGAGAGACATCAAGGGAGAGAGAGAGACATCAAGGGAGAGGGAGAGACATCAAGGGAGAGAGAGAGAGAGAGAGAGAGAGAGAGAGAGAGAGAGAGAGAGAGAGAGAGAGAGAGAGAGAGAGAGAGAGGAGGGCATAATTGTAATTCACCTCAGTGCCAAGAGAGGTCATGTGTGTACTGTTGTTTCATTTAACTTTATAAGACAGTCAATTAATATCTAATTATTACCAGTTATTGCAGCATAATGAACATGTAGGCGGAGAGGAGAGAATTTGACCTCCAAGCTTTTGGGAGTTAAGTGATCCTTCAGCATGGTGTCTCTTCAATAAGCCAGAGTAGGGTGTGTCATTATAGAGCAACCTGTGCAATGCTATATTGAGAGAGGTGGAGAGAGTGATTTATGGTTCATCTAGAAACTGCTCTCTGAGTATCTTTTCTGCATCCTAAATTTGACAAGGCCCAAAAGTAGTAGACTATAAGGGTACCATTTGGGAAGCAACAATTGCAGTCCACGGAGTAAGGATAGGGATATGGAGGGAATGACTTGTCCATGGAGTAAGGATAGGGATATGGAGGTAATGACTTGTCCATGGAGTAAGGATAGGGATATGGAGGGAATGACTTGTCCATGGAGTAAGGATAGGGATATGGAGGGAATGACTTGTCCATGGAGTAAGGATAGGGATATGGAGCGAATGACTTGTCCATGGAGTAAGGATAGGGATATGGAGGGAATTACTTGTCCATGGAGTAAGGATAGGGATATGGAGGGAATGACTTGTCCATGGAGTAAGGATAGGGATATGGAGGGAATGACTTGTTTACGGAGTAAGGATAGGGATATGGAGCGAATGACTTGTCCATGGAGTAAGGATAGGGATATGGAGCGAATGACTTGTCCATGGAGTAAGGATAGGGATATGGAGGGAATGACTTGTCCATGGAGTAAGGATAGGGATATGGAGGGAATGACTTGTCCATGGAGTAAGGATAGGGATATGGAGGGAATGACTTGTCCACGGAGTAAGGATAGGGATATGGAGCGAATGACTTGTCCATGGAGTAAGGATAGGGATATGGAGGGAATGACTTGTCCACGGAGTAAGGATAGGGATATGGAGCGAATGACTTGTCCATGGAGTAAGGATAGGGATATGGAGGGAATTACTTGTCCATGGAGTAAGGATAGGGATATGGAGCGAATGACTTGTCCATGGAGTAAGGATAGGGATATGGAGGGAATGACTTGTCCACGGAGTAAGGATAGGGATATAGAGCGAATGACTTGTCCATGGAGTAAGGATAGGGATATGGAGGGAATGACTTGTCCATGGAGTAAGGATAGGGATATGGAGGGAATGACTTGTCCACGGAGTAAGGATAGGGATATGGAGCGAATGACTTGTCCATGGAGTAAGGATAGGGATATGGAGGGAATTACTTGTCCATGGAGTAAGGATAGGGATATGGAGGGAATTACTTGTCCACTGAGTAAGGATAGGGATATGGAGCGAATGACTTGTCCATGGAGTAAGGATAGGGATATGGAGCGAATGACTTGTCCATGGAGTAAGGATAGGGATATGGAGGGAATGACTTGTCCACTGAGTAAGGATAGGGATATGGAGGGAATGACTTGTCCATGGAGTAAGGATAGGGATATGGAGGGAATTACTTGTCCACTGAGTAAGGATAGGGATATGGAGCGAATGACTTGTCCATGGAGTAAGGATAGGGATATGGAGCGAATGACTTGTCCATGGAGTAAGGATAGGGATATGGAGGGAATGACTTGTCCATGGAGTAAGGATAGGGATATGGAGGGAATGACTTGTCCATGGAGTAAGGATAGGGATATGGAGGGAATGACTTGTCCATGGAGTAAGGATAGGGATATGGAGGGAATGACTTGTCCACTGGAGTAAGGATAGGGATATGGAGCGAATGACTTGTCCATGGAGTAAGGATAGGGATATGGAGGGAATGACTTGTCCATGGAGTAAGGATAGGGATATGGAGGGAATGACTTGTCCATGGAGTAAGGATAGGGATATGGAGGGAATGACTTGTCCATGGAGTAAGGATAGGGATATGGAGGGAATGACTTGTCCATGGAGTAAGGATAGGGATATGGAGCGAATGACTTGTCCATGGAGTAAGGATAGGGATATGGAGGGAATGACTTGTCCATGGAGTAAGGATAGGGATATGGAGCTTGTCCATGGAGTGAATGACTTGTCCACGGAGTAAGGATAGGGATATGGAGCGAATGACTTGTCCATGAGTAAGGATATGACTTGTCCATGGAGTAAGGATAGGGATATGGAGGGAATGACTTGTCCATGGAGTAAGGATAGGGATATGGAGGGAATGACTTGTCCATGGAGTAAGGATAGGGATATGGAGGGAATGACTTGTCCATGGAGTAAGGATAGGGATATGGAGGGAATGACTTGTCCATGGAGTAAGGATAGGGATATGGAGCGAATGACTTGTCCATGGAGTAAGGATAGGGATATGGAGGGAATGACTTGTCCATGGAGTAAGGATAGGGATATGGAGCGAATGACTTGTCCACGGAGTAAGGATAGGGATATGGAGCGAATGACTTGTCCATGGAGTAAGGATAGGGATATGGAGGGAATGACTTGTCCATGGAGTAAGGATAGGGATATGGAGGGAATGACTTGTCCATGGAGTAAGGATAGGGATATGGAGGGAATGACTTGTCCATGGAGTAAGGATAGGGATATGGAGCGAATGACTTGTCCACGGAGTAAGGATAGGGATATGGAGCGAATGACTTGTCCATGGAGTAAGGATAGGGATATGGAGGGAATGACTTGTCCATGGAGTAAGGATAGGGATATGGAGGGAATGACTTGTCCATGGAGTAAGGATAGGGATATGGAGGGAATGACTTGTCCATGGAGTAAGGATAGGGATATGGAGCGAATGACTTGTCCACGGAGTAAGGATAGGGATATGGAGGGAATGACTTGCCCATGGAGTAAGGATAGGGATATGGAGCGAATGACTTGTCCACGGAGTAAGGATGTTATGTAAGGATGTTATGGTCTGAAAGGTAATGAGTGAAACGTAATGGATGTTCTCCATTCACATCAAGTCAGGAAATTAACTGTAATGCTCTGAGCTGTCTGTGTGACAGACCTCCATCTCAGAGATTAACACTGAGAAGGGGGACAGGGAGAGGGAGAGAGACATGTAGAGGGAGGGATGGAGGGAGGGAGGGAGTAGAGCATTGCAGAGAGAGGGGGTGGAGAAACAGATAAGAGTGAGCTAAATTAAGAGGGAGAGACAGGGCAGGAGGAGGAGAGAGAGAAACAATGGAGAGACGGGGGGTTAAAATGATGCACAGAACACAGTGTCACCCAGGCACTCTGGGAAGAAGAAGAAACCAAGTAAGGAAACTGAGTATAACAGAGGAGAGGAAATGAGAGAACTATTTAAAGAGGCAAATATATTGGGAGACATGGACTTGCATTACCTGAGTGACTGATGTGAATAGGATGCACTCTTCTGTCTCCTCTCAGGACATTAGGTAGAACTGAGCTGTCTGGGGAGAGAGATGAGATCTGAAGTAGGTGCTAAGGAGAATGAAGAAGAGAGAGAGAGAACATTAGGTGGAGAACATTAGGGTAGTGAAAGCTGAAGAGTGTACTAGTCAGCAATGTTGCTCAAGATCCACTTCGAAATCTAACGTCCAGGTACCCATGATGTTGGGAGATGCCTTCAAAACCGGCCACTAGGGGCAACAGTGAGTGCTACTGCCATCAAGTAGGCTTCTGTTTTGGTAGGGCGTTGTGGATGGTGGATGGTTTGGGATAGTTAAAAAAGAAATAAATCCAATACTAAAATTGAAAGGAATAATCGACCCAAAACCACTAATTACTATGATTTACACAGTTGAATATCTCTAATATGTGAGAACAGCATTTTTCGTGAACAAATGTTTAATTTCGTCGTTATAATGAGATTGGGGGCAACATGTGAAAATCGTTGTGGAAATCTGTTGCAGCTAAAGTGGACTACAAAACCCACAATGCAGTGCTCTCAGTCTGGTCGTTACACACAATAATACCAAAGTCAATATCAGCATGTGACGTCGCTAACTCGCTGTAAAATTCCAGAAACAAACTGCTATCAATTTAGGAGTTCTAAGTTGACATATGGAACTGGTAGCAGATGTTTTAAGATGTTTGAAGATGATAGCATAAATAGTATTTGTTTCCTTTCGAAGGTCATACTATGGACATTTAGCTATTTGATTTGGAATTTTAGGACGCCTTTAGGTATAAAAAAAAATCCCACGAAAATATTTGATAAAATATTGAATTTGGCCTTTACTACTATAGCCCATAAAACGCATTGAATAACACATTTATAAATGGCAATAAAGACAGTCAAAAGGTAAATCATAAGGAACAAGGTTTTGAAGTGTCTGTCCTATATAGATAAAAGAAAGATCAAAATATATGTCCCGGTATCAGATACCTACATTCTCCCAGTGTCGGTTACCTTCATTCTCCCAGTATCAGATTCCAACATTCTCCCAGTATCAGATACCTACATTCTCCCAGTATCAGATTCCTACATTCTCCCAGTATCAGATACCTTCATTCTCCCAGTATCAGATACCTACATTCTCCCAGTATCAGATTCCAACATTCTCCCAGTATCAGATACCTACATTCTCCCAGTATCAGATTCCTACATTCTCCCAGTATCAGATACATTCATTCTCCCAGTATCAGATACCTCCATTCTCCCAGTATCAGATACCTTCATTCTCCCAGTATCAGATTCCTACATTCTCCCAGTATCAGATACCTTCATTCTCCCAGTATCAGATACCTACATTCTCCCAGTATCAGATTCCTACATTCTCCCAGTATCAGATACCTTCATTCTCCCAGTATCAGATACCTTCATTCTCCCAGTATCAGATACCTACATTCTCCCAGTGTCGGTTACCTTCATTCTCCCAGTATCAGATACCTACATTCTCCCAGTATCAGATACCTTCATTCTCCCAGTATCAGATACCTACATTCTCCCAGTGTCGGTTACCTTCATTCTCCCAGTATCAGATACCTCCATTCTCCCAGTATCAGAAACCTTCATTCTCCCAGTATCAGATACCTCCATTCTCCCAGTATCAGATACCTACCTACATTCTCATCGGATACCTACATTCTCCCAGTATCAGATACCTTCATTCTCCCAGTATCAGATACCTTCATTTTACCGGTGTAGGTTACCTTCATTCTCCCAGTATCAGATACCAACATTCTCCCAGTATCAGATACCTTCATTCTCCCAGTATCAGATACCTACATTCTCCCAGTATCAGATACCTTCATTCGCCCAGTATCAGATACCTACATTCTCCCAGTATCAGATACCATCATTCTCCCAGTATCAGATACCTGCATTCTCCCAGTATCAGATACCTTTATTCTCCCAGTATCAGATACCTACATTCTCCCAGTATCAGATACCTTCATTCTCCCAGTATCAGATACCTACGTTCTCCCAGTATCATTTACCTTCATTCTCCCAGTATCGGTTACCACCATACTCTCGGTGTCGGTTACTGGGAAGTATCGGTTACCACCATACCCACGGTGTCGGTTACTGGGAAGTATCGGTTACCACCATACTCCCGGTGTCGGTTACTGGGAAGTATTGGTTACCACCATACTCACGGTATCGGTTACTACCATACTCCTGGTGTCGGTTACCACCATACTCCCGGTGTCGGTTACTGGGAGGTATCGGTTACCAACATACTCACGGTATCGGTTACCACCATACTCACGGTATCGGTTACCACCATACTCCCGGCATCGGTTACCTTCATACGAGTCCTGTGATACTTGTGGGGGTCATAGACCCAACAGAGAACACAATCGGGTACATGAGAATCTCCCCTTTCCACTGTCGGGTCACATTAGTGGGTACGTGAGAATCTCCCCTTTCCACTGTTGGGTCACATTAGTTCCACGCTACAGACGTTTTCGTGAGATGACCGATTTTTGGGATGTCTCCTTCCCTTCCCTTCCCTTCCATTCCATCCAAGGCGGCCATTAGCGGATTGAGGTGGATTGAGATGCAGAAGGCGGCCATTAGCGGATTGAGATGGATTGAGATGCAGAAGGCGGCTGTCGGCAGATTGAGGTGGATTGAGGTGCAGAAGGCGGCCATTAGCGAATTGAGATGGATTGAGATGCAGAAGGCAGCCGTCGGCAGATTGAGGTGGATTGAGGTGCAGAAGGCGGCCATTAGCGAATTGAGATGGATTGAGATGCAGAAGGCAGCCGTCGGCAGATTGAGGTGGATTGAGGTGCAGAAGGCGGCCATTAGCGAATTGAGATGGATTGAGATGCAGAAGGCGGCCATTAGCGGATTGAGGTGGATTGAGATGCAGAAGGCGGCCATTAGCGGATTGAGGTGGATTGAGATGCAGAAGGCGGCCATTAGCAGATTGAGGTGGATTGAGTTGCAGAAGGCGGCCATTAGCGGATTGAGGTGGATTGAGGTGCAGAAGGGGCCATTAGCGGATTGAGGTGGATTGAGATGCAGAAGGCGGCCATTAGCGGATTGAGGTGGATTGAGGTGCAGAAGGCGGCCATTAGCGGATTGAGGTGGATTGAGATGCAGAAGGCGGCCATTAGCGGATTGAGGTGGATTGAGATGCAGAAGGCGGCCGTCGGCAGATTGAGGTGGATTGAGGTGCAGAAGGCGGCCATTAGCGAATTGAGATGGATTGAGTTGCAGAAGGCGGCCATTAGCGGATTGAGGTGGATTGAGATGCAGAAGGCGGCCATTAGCGGATTGAGATGGATTGAGTTGCAGAAGGCAGCGTAGCCTAGTGGTTAGAGCGTTGGACTAGTAACCGGACAAGGTACAAATCTGTCGTTCTGCCCCTGAACAGGCAGTTAACCCACTGTTCCCAGGCCGTCATTGAAAATAAGAATGTGTTCTTAACTGACTTGCCTAGTTAAATAAAGGTACATTTTTTTTTTACAAAAATATATATATTTTTAAAGGCGGCCATTAGCGGATTGAGGTGGATTGAGATGCAGAAGGCGGCCGTCGGCAGATTGAGGTGGATTGAGATGCAGAAGGAGATGCATCTCATGCAAAACAGATATCTCTATCTTCAACTGACAGATTTTGAAGGGAATTGTTTTATTAAACTACTTAGATTGACGCACCGATGCGTCAATAGACTCTAGGGGGTTTTAATCATTCGGAATGAATGCCTAAACTTAAAATCAGCCGCGAGATGCGGACGACAGCCGTGGAGCAACCCGGGAGGCAGCTGCAGCAGGAGGAGCAACCTGGGGTGCAGCTGCAGCAGGAGGAGCAACCTGGGGTGCAGCTGCAGCAGGAGGAGCAACCTGGGGTGCAGCTGCAGCAGGAGGAGCAACCTGGGGTGCAGCTGCAGCAGGAGGAGCAACCCGGGGGGCAGCTGCAGCAGGAGGAGCCACACGGGCTGTTTAAAACACCTCAGAATTTGACATTTGGAGCATCTAAATGTGATGTTTGGAATACAAGAAGTCAATCTGAGAGATGTTGTTCATTAGATGTTTATTTTATTTAACAAGTCAGTTAGTTATGAACAAATTATTATTTACGGTGACATTCTACCCCGGCGATACTGGGCCAATTGTGAGCCGCCCTATGCGATTCCCCCAATCACAGCTGGATGTGATTCAGTCTGGATTCAAACCAGGGACTGTAGTGACGCCTCTTGCAATGAGATGCAGTGTCTTAGACCACTGTGCCACTCGGGAGCCCATATTGTGGAGAGCAGAGGAGAGGCATTAGAATGTAAAGACACACACAAACACACAAATTGAGACATTAGGGTAGTGTATGAGTGTATCCATTTGTTAGAACAGGAGGCCACTGGCTATTTGTTCTGAGACTAAGTGCAGACTAATGAGATCATACTAACATGACCTCTCCTGCTCCATCCCAACTGTCAGAGAAAGACAGAACGAGAGAGAGTGACAGAGACAGAGAGAGAGAGAGAGAGAGACAGAGAGAGATCGAAGGGGGAAAGGATGGATGAAAGAGAAAAATAGAGGGTGGAGAGAATGAGAGAGAGGGTGCGAAAGAGAGTGAAATTGTGAGCTCAGCCGAGAAAGAAGGAAAGAGAGAGAGAGTAAGCGAGAGAGAGAGAAAGAGAGAGAGAGAGAAAGAGAGAGAGAGAGAGAGAGAGAGAGAGAGAGAGAGAGAGAGAGAGAGAGAGAGAGAGAGAGAGAGAGAGAGAGAGAGAGAGAGAGAGAGAGAGAGAAAGAGACAGAGGCAGAGCAGAGTCATTACACATCACTCCCACATCCAGATAACTCAGGAGGAGAGAAACATGTAAAAAGGAAGAATGGAGGAGAAGGCTACTATACCGCTACATCTATACACAACATTATATGCTCGACCCAGATCCCTCAACACAAGAAAAGAGAGGGAGGAGGAGGAGAAGGGCTCCATTACACAGCAGTTGGATGAGAGGGGATGAGGGGATGAGAGGGGTAGGAGAGGGAGTGAGAGCGTATAAGAGGGGGTGGAAGGGGGGATGAGAGGGGTAGGAGAGGGAATGGTGGAAGGTGACATGTAAAGAGAAGTTGAGTAAATCAAGAGGAGGAGAGGAAAATAAAGAGGACAGGGAAGAGGAGGGCAGAGAGGGAGGGAGGAGGGGAGAGAGGAAGGAGGGGAGTAGAGGGAGGGAGAAGGGGAGAGGGGAGAGAGGGAGGATGGGAGAGAGGAAGAAGGGGAGAGAGGAAGGAGGGGAGTAGAGGGAGGGAGAAGGGGAGAGGGGAGAGAGGGAGGATGGGAGAGAGGAAGAAGGGGAGAGAGGAAGAAGGGGAGAGAGGGAGGAGTGGAGAGGGAGGAGGGGAGAGAGGGAGGAGAGGAGAGAGAAGAGTAGGTTAGCGAGGGAAAAGGAGGGGAGAGAGGGAGGAGAGGAGAGAGAAGAGTAGGTTAGAGAGGGAAAAAGAGGGGAGAGGGAAGAGGAGGGAAGAGGAGGGGAGAGAGGGAGGAGGGGAGAGAGGGAGGAGAGGAGAGAGAAGAGTAGGTTAGAGAGGGAAAAAGAGGGGAGAGGGAAGAGGAGGGAAGAAGAGGGGAGAGAGGGAGGAGGGGAGAGAGGGAGGAGAGGAGAGAGAAGAGTAGGTTAGAGAGGGAAAAAGAGGGAAGAGGGAAGAGGAGGTGAGAGAGAGAAAGGAGGGGAGAGAGGGAAAGTAGGAGACAGATGGAGGTGAGAGGAGGAGATAGTTGGGAGAGTGGGAGGGAGGGAAGAAGGAAGATGAGGGGAGAGTGGGAGGAGGAGGGGAGACAGAGAGGAGGAGAGATTGGGAGGAAACAAGAGAGGGAGGAGGGAAGAGGGGAGAGGGGAGAGGAGGGGAGAGTGGGAGAAGGAAGCAGGAGAGAGTGGGAGGGAAGAAGGAAGAGGAGGGAAGAGTGAAGCGGTGGTGAGAGTGGGAGGAGGAAGGGAAACGGAGAGTGGAAGAAGGGAGGAGGAGAGAGTGGGGGTAGGGGAGAGTGGGAGGCAGAAGGGAAGAAGGAAGAGGAGGGAAGAGAGAAGAGGTGGTGAGAGTTGGAGGAGGATGGGAGACAGAGAGGAGGGGAGATTGGGAGGAAAAGAGAGAGGGAGGAGGGAAGAGGGGAGAGGGAAGAGGAGGGGAGAGTGGGAGGAGGAAGGGAGATGGAAAGGAGGGGAGATTGGGAGGAAAAGAGAGAGGGAGGAGGGAAGAGGGGAGAGGGAAGAGGAGGGGAGAGTGGGAGGAGGAAGGGAGATGGAGAGGAGGGGAGATTGGGAGGAAAAGAGAGAGGGAGGAGGGAAGAGGGGAGAGGGAAGAGGAGGGGAGAGTGGGAGGAGGAAGGGAGATGGAGAGGAGGGGAGATTGGGAGGAAAAGAGAGAGGGAGGAGGGAAGAGGGGAGAGGGAAGAGGAGGGGAGAGTGGGAGGAGCATCTCTTTAACAGGATATTTATGCTACTTTACATCCTGAGGCTTTTGTAGATCTCTGTATCTTTCCTTGCAATGAGTGATACAGTATAGCAAAGAAATGCACACAAAACTATCTTTGTTCCCTGAACGATTCTGGAATATTCAGTGTTGCAGTCCTCTATTCTCCAACCTAGATCTGTCCAATGTTGTAATCATTGTCAGAACGTTCCTTCAGAAAACATTCCAGGAAGAGTCAATAAATGTTACCAGAGCTCCAGGGGAACCGTCTTTTGAACGTTGAATTATGAAAAGAGGAGACTGTTCTCCACTGACGTTGTCAGAACGTTTTTGGATCATCATGCTTGACGAGGATAAAAACATTCTGACAATATTTAGAAAACAATCATTCGGAATGAAGCAAGGGAAGGGAAGGAGATGGAAGGGAATGGAGGGGAGGGAAGGGAAGGAAGGAAGGGAAGGGAAGGAAGGAGATTGAAGGAAGGGAAGGAAGGGAAGGGACAGGAAGGGAGGGAAGGGAAGGGAAGGAAGGGAAGGGGGAAGGGAAGGGAAGGAGAAAGGAATGGAAGGAAGTGAATGGAAGGAAGGAAGGAGATGGAAGGAATGGAAGGAAGGGAAGGGAAGGGAAGGGAAGGAAGGAAGGGAAGGAAGGAAGGAGATGGAAGGAATGGAAGGGAATGGAATGGAAGGAAGGGAAGGAAGGGAAGGAAGGAGATGGAAGGGAAGGGAATGGAATGGAAGGGAAGGGAAGGAAGGGAAGGGAAGGGAAGGGAAGGAGATGGACGGAATGGAATGGAATGGAAGGAAGGGAAGGAGGGAAGGAAGGGAAGGAAGGGAAGGGAAGGGAAGGGAAGGGAAGGGGATGGAAGGGAAGGGAAGGAGATGGAAGGGAATGGAAGTGAAGTGAAGTGAAGAGAAGGAGATGGAAGGGAATTGAAGGGAATGGAAGGGAAGGGAAGGGAAGGGAAGGGAAGGGAAGGAGATGGAAGGGAATGGAAGGGAAGTGAAGGGAAGGAGATGGAAGGGAATTGAAGGGAAGGGAAGGGAAGGGAATGGAAGGGGAGGGAAGGGAAGGGAAGGGAAGGGAAGGGAAGGAGATGGAAGGGAATGAAATGGAAGGGAACGAGGTGGAAGGGAATGGAATGGAAGGGAATGTAAGGGAAGGGAAGGGAATGGAAGGGAAGGGAAGGAGATGGAAGGGAATGGAATGGGAGGGATGGGAAGGGGAGGGAAGGGGAGGGAAGGGAAGGGAAGGGAAGGGAAGGGAAGGAGATGGAAGGGAATGAAATGAAATGGAAGGGAAGGGAATGAGGTGGAAGGGAATGGAATGGAAGGGAACGGAAGGGAAGGGGATGGAAGGGAAGTGAAGGGAAGGGAAGGGAATGGAAGTGGATGGAGGGGAAGGTGATGGAAGGGAAGGGAAGGGAAGGGAAGGAAGGGAAGGGAAGGGAAGGGAAGGAAGGGAATGGAAGGGGAAGGAAGGGAATGGAAGGAAGGGAAGGGAATGGAAGGAAAGGAAGGGAAGGGAAGGAAGGGAAGGGAAGGGAAGGGAAGGGAAGGAACGGAAGGAAGGGAATGGAAGGCAAGGCAAGGCAAGGCAAGGCAAGGCAAGGCAAAACAAGGCAAGGCAAGTGAAGGGAAGGAGATGGAAGGAATTGAAGGAAGGGAAGGGAAGGAAGGGAATGGAAGGGAAGGGAAGGAAGGAAGGGAAGGGAAGGAAGGGAAGGATATGGAAGGGAAGGGAATGGAATGGAAGGAAGGGAAGGAAGGGAATGGAATGTAAGGAATGTAAAGGGAAGGAAGGGAAGGAATGGAAGGGGAAGGGAAGGAGATGGAAGGAATGGAATGGAAGGGATGGGAAGGAGGAGGGAAGGAAGGAAGGGAAGGAAGGAAGGGAAGGAGAAGGAAGGAATGAAATGGAATGGAAGGAAGGAACGAGGTGGAAGGAATGGAATGGAAGGAACGGAAGGGGATGGAAGGAAGGGGATGGAAGGGAAGTGAAGGGAAGGGAAGGGAATGGAAGTGGATGGAGGGGAAGGTGATGGAAGGGAAGGGAAGGGAATGGAAGGGAAGGGAAGGGAAGGAAGGAAGGGAAGGAAGGGAAGGGAAGGAAGGGAAGGAAGAATGGAAGGAATGGAAGGAAGGAAGGAAGGAAGTGAAGTGAAGTGAAGTGAAGTGAAGTGAAGTGAAGTGAAGTGAAGGAAGGGAAGGGAAGGGAAGGAATGGAAGGAAGGAACGGGATGGAAGGCAAAGGCAAGGCAAGGCAAGGCAAAGGCAAGGCAAGGCAAGGGAAGGAAGGAAGGGAAGGAGATGGAAGGAATTGAAGGGAAGGGAAGGGAAGGGAAGGAAGGAAGGGAAGGAAGGAATGGAATGTAAGGAATGTAAGGGAAGGGAAGGAAGGGAATGGAAGGGAAGGGAAGGAAGGAGATGGAAGGAATGGAATGGAAGGGATGGGAAGGAAGGAAGGGAAGGGAAGGGAAGGGAAGGGAAGGAAAGGGAAGGAGATGGAAGGGAATGAAATGGAAGGGAACGAGGTGGAAGGGAATGGAATGGAAGGGAACGGAAGGGGATGGAAGGGAAGGGGATGGAAGGGAAGTGAAGGGAAGGGAAGGGAATGGAAGTGGATGGAGGGGAAGGTGATGGAAGGAAGGAAGGGAAGGGAAGGGAAGGGAAGGAGATGGAAGGAAGGAAGGGAAGGGAAGGGAAGGGAAGGGAAGGGAAGGGAAGTGAAGTGAATTAATGTGAAGTGAAGTGAAGTGAAGGGAAGGGAAGGGAAGGGAAGGGAAGGGAACGGAAGGGGATGGAAGGGAATGGAAGGCAAGGCAAGGCAAGGCAAGGCAAGGCAAGGCAAGGGAAGGGAAGGGAAGGGAAGGGAAGGGAAGGGAAGGGAAGGGAAGGGAAGGGAAGGGGATGGAAGGGAATGGAAGGGAAGGGAAGGAGATGGAATTGAATGGAAGGGAAGGGGTTTGACCGCTGCAAACATAGCCCGTTGCACTGTCTGGGTGGGCATATTACAGGGCATGAGGTGGACTGGAAACACACAATGGTACTCCATGAAGAGAACTAGAATTTCAAAAAGCACTTTATTGGGTCAAGACCCTACACGTTTGTGCATCACATCAACATTCAGACCTCAGATCTCATGCTCATGTGTACCAGCCTGTAGTTCCAGATTGTATGAAAACAAGGTTAAAAGGATTTACATCTCCAGATCCCCATCATCATTAACACAGCATAACGCCCCCTGAAGGCCTCATGTACTGACGACGGTTCCCCACCAGCAAAATTAAGGCAGTTTCTAAAATGTTCAAAACGTTACAATATATTCACAACACACCGTGTGCCCTCAGGCCCCTAATCCACCACCACCATATATCTCCAGTACAAAATCAAATAAAATCAAATTGTATTCGTCACATGCGCCGAATACAACCTTAAGTGAAATGCTCACTTTCGAGCCAGCAACCAACAATGCAGAATATATATTTTTAAATGAACATGAATAAGAAGCAAAAGAAACAAGCAATTAAAGAGCATCAGTACAATAACAACGGTGAGACTACAGGGGGTACCGGTACAGAGTCAATGTGCAGGGGCACCGGTTAGTTGAGGTAATATGTACATGAAGGTAGCGTTATTAAAGTTACTATGCAAAGATTTTTTTAAAAGACAATAGCAATGGTGTAAAAGAGGGGGGCAATGCAAATAGTCTGGGAAGCCATTTGATTGGATGTTCAGGAGTCTTATTGCTTGTGGGACAGAAGCTGTTTAGAAGCCTCTTGGGCCTAGACTTGGCGGCCCGGTACCGCTTGTAGTGCGGTAACAGAGAGAACAGTCTATGACTTGGGTGGGCCTTCCTCTGACACCGCCTGGTTTAGAGGTTCTGGATGGCAGGAAGCTTGGCCCCGGTGATGTACTGGGCCGTACGCACTACCCTCAGTAGTGCCTTGCGGTCGGAGGCCAAGCAATTGCCGTACTAGGCAAGGATGCTCTCGATTGTGCAGCTGTAGAACATTTTGAGGATCTGAGGACCCATGCCAAATCATTTCAGTCTCCTGAGGGGGAATAGGTTTTGTTGTGCCCTCTTCACGACTGTCTTGGTGTGCTTGGACCATGTTAGTTTGTTGGTGACTTGAACTCCAAGGAACTTGAAGCTCTCAACTTGCTGCACTACAGCCCCGTCGGTGAAAATGGGTGCGTGCCCGATCCTCTTTTTCCTGTAGTCCACAATCATCTCCTTTGCCTTGATCACGTTGAGGGAGAGGTTGTTGTCCTGGCACCACCCAGCCAGGTCTCTGACCTCCTACCTATACGCTGTTTCATCGTTGACGGTGATCAGGCCTACCACTGTTGTTTCATTGGCATACTTAATGATGGTGTTGGACTTGTGCCTGGCCATGCAGTCATGAGTGAACAGGGAGTACAGGAGGGGACTGAGCAGCCAACCCTGAGGGGCCCCTGTGTTGAAGATCAGCGTGGCAGATGTGGTGTTACCTACCCTTACCACCTGGGGGGCGGCCCATCAGGAAGTCCAGGATTCAGTTGCAGAGGGAGGTGTTTTGTCCCAGGGTCCTTAGCTTATTGATGAGCTTTGAGGGCACTATGGTGTGAACGCTGAGCTGTAGTCAATTAAAAGCATTCTCACATAGGTGTTCCTTTTGTCCAGATGAGAAAGGGCAGTGTGGAGTGCAATTGCATCAATTGCAAATAGTAGATTGTGTGGTCTACGGCGTACCATGATATACTCTACCTCAGGTGAGCAAAACCTTGAGACTTCCTTAGATATAGTGCACCAGCTGTTATTTACAAAAATACATAGTCCGCCGCCCCTTGTCTTACCTGTTCCCGGGAAAGCAGTATTTCATTCACATCGGGCTCGTCGGACTCGTTAAAGGAAAAAAAGTATTCTGCCAGTCTGTGGTGAGTTATCACACGTCTGTTGTTTTCAGTCATAAGAGACGGTAGCTGCAACATTATGTACAAAATAAGTTAAAAAAATACTTACAAAAAACGCAAAGTAACTAACAAAAAAACACAATTGGTTAGGAATACATATAACTTCAGCCTTGTTCTCCTGAGCCATCTTTCTAGTCCATCACCCCTTGTCTTACCAGACGCCGCTGATCTATCCACAATTAATGTGTATGTGTGTGTATAGTGCATAGTTGATGTGTATGTGTGTGTATAGTGCATAGTTGATGTGCATGTGTGTGTATAGTGCATAGTTGATGTGTATGTGTGTGTATAGTGCATAGTTGATGTGTATGTGTGTGTATAGTGCATAGTTGATGTGTATGTGTGTGTATAGTGCATAGTTGATGTGCATGTGTGTGTATAGTGCATAGTTGATGTGTATGTGTGTGTATAGTGCATAGTTGATGTGTATGTGTGTGTATAGTGCATAGTTGATGTGTATGTGTGTGTATAGTGCATAGTTGATGTGTATGTGTGTGTATAGTGCATAGTTGATGTGTATGTGTGTGTATAGTGCATAGTTGATGTGCATGTGTGTGTATAGTGCATAGTTGATGTGTATGTGTGTGTATAGTGCATAGTTGATGTGTATGTGTGTGTATAGTGCATAGTTGATGTGTATGTGTGTGTATAGTGCATAGTTGATGTGCATGTGTGTGTATAGTGCATAGTTGATGTGTATGTGTGTGTATAGTGCATAGTTGATGTGTATGTGTGTGTATAGTGCATAGTTGATGTGTATGTGTGTGTATAGTGCATAGTTGATGTGTATGTGTGTGTATAGTGCATAGTTGATGTGTATGTGTGTGTATAGTGCATAGTTGATGTGTATGTGTGTGTATAGTGCATAGTTGATGTGTATGTGTGTGTATAGTGCATAGTTGATGTGTATGTGTGTGTATAGTGCATAGTTGATGTGTATGTGTGTGTATAGTGCATAGTTGATGTGTATGTGTGTGTATAGTGCATAGTTGATGTGTATGTGTGTGTATAGTGCATAGTTGATGTGTATGTGTGTGTATAGTGCATAGTTGATGTGTATGTGTGTGTATAGTGCATAGTTGATGTGTATGTGTGTGTATAGTGCATAGTTGATGTGCATGTGTGTGTATAGTGCATAGTTGATGTGTATGTGTGTGTATAGTGCATAGTTGATGTGTATGTGTGTGTATAGTGCATAGTTGATGTGTATGTGTGTGTATAGTGCATAGTTGATGTGTATGTGTGTGTATAGTGCATAGTTGATGTGTATGTGTGTGTATAGTGCATAGTTGATGTGTATGTGTGTGTATAGTGCATAGTTGATGTGTATGTGTGTGTATAGTGCATAGTTGATGTGTATGTGTGTGTATAGTGCATAGTTGATGTGTATGTGTGTGTATAGTGCATAGTTGATGTGTATGTGTGTGTATAGTGCATAGTTGATGTGTATGTGTGTGTATAGTGCATAGTTGATGTGTATGTGTGTGTATAGTGCATAGTTGATGTGTATGTGTGTGTATAGTGCATAGTTGATGTGTATGTGTGTGTATAGTGCATAGTTGATGTGTATGTGTGTGTATAGTGCATAGTTGATGTGTATGTGTGTGTATAGTGCATAGTTGATGTCTATGTGTGTGTATAGTGCATAGTTGATGTGTATGTGTGTGTATAGTGCATAGTTGATGTGTATGTGTGTGTATAGTGCATAGTTGATGTGTATGTGTGTGTATAGTGCATAGTTGATGTGCATGTGTGTGTATAGTGCATAGTTGATGTATATGTGTGTGTATAGTGTGTATGTTCTCGTGTGTGTATAGTGTGTATGTTCTCGTGTATGTGTGTGTATAGTGTGTATGTTCTCGTGTGTGTGTGTGTATAGTGTGTATGTTCTCGTGTGTGTGTGTGTATAGTGTGTATGTTCTCGTGTGTGTATAGTGTGTATGTTCTCGTGTATGTGTGTGTATAGTGTGTATGTTCTCGTGTGTGTGTTTGTATAGTGTGTATGTTCTCGTGTGTGTGTGTGTATAGTGTGTATGTTCTCGTGTGTGTGTGTGTATAGTGTGTATGTTCTCGTGTGTGTGTGTGTATAGTGTGTATGTTCTCGTGTGTGTGTGTGTATAGTGTGTATGTTCTCGTGTATGTGTGTGTATAGTGTGTATGTTCTCGTGTGTGTGTGTGTATAGTGTGTATGTTCTCGTGTGTGTGTGTGTATAGTGTGTATGTTCTCGTGTGTGTGTGTGTATAGTGTGTATGTTCTCGTGTGTGTGTGTCACGACTTTTGCCGAAGTTGGTTCCTTTCCTTGTTTGGGCGGTGTTCGGCGTGCGACGTCACCGGTCTTCTGGCCATCATCCATCTATTTTTCATGTTCCATTTGTTTTGTCTAGTTGTCGCACTCACCTGGTTTCAATTCCCTAATACATGTTGTGTATGTTCCCTAATTTTTCCCCCATGTCCTTGTCGGGAATTGTTTATTGTAAGTACGTGTGGGCCAGGAGAGATTGGCATGCAGGTTATTTATGTTTGCTCTCTGTGTTCATCCAATGTCCACATTATTTAATACACAATTTAGTTGAGCTTTTGCGTTTAGTGCATGATCTGTCCCAAATACAGTGCTTTCAGTTTTTGAAATATTTAGGACTGACTTATTCCTTGACTCTAATTGGTCGTTGGTAAGCTCTGAAACTGGAGTATTCTGGGTGGTATGGTATTAGACTGGTGTATAATGGGTGGTATGGTATTAAACTGGTGTATGCTGGGTGGTACAGTTAGTTAACTGCAGCTCTTTGTTAGGTTTTGCAGTCATTTCAGTTGCTGTAGTAGCTGACGTGTATAGTGTTGAGTCATCCGCATACATAAACACACGGGCTTTGCTCTAGACATCTAGACAGCTGCAATGGGGTATTCTTGATTTTACCTGGATTATGTTGTAGAGACTTCCATTAAAGAACACCCTCTGTGTTCTGTTAGACAGGTAACTCTACATCCACAATATAGCAGGGGGTGTAAAGCCATAACACATACGTTTTTCCAGCAGTAGACTGTAATCGATAATGTCAAAAGCTGCACTAAAGTTTAACAAAACATCCCCCACAATCTTTTTATAGTCAATTTCTCTCAGCCAATCATCAGTCATTTGTGTAAGTGCTGTGCATGTTGAATGTCTTCCCCTATAAAAGTGCACTGAAAGTCTGTTGTCAATTTGCTTACTGTAAAATATCATTGCAGCTGGTCAAACAACCTTTTTTCCAAAACTTTACTAGGGATTGGTAACAGGCTGATTGGTTGGCTATTTGAGCCAGTAAAGGAGGCTTTACTTTTCTTAGGAAGATGAATGACTTGTTCTTCCCTCCATGCATGAGGGCACACACTTTCTAGTAGGCTCAAATTGAAGATAATTTTTTCACCTCTTCCAGACTCACTTTACAGAATTCAAAATTAGGATTATTGTATTTCATAATCTGGTCAGATATACTCGGATGTGTACAGTAGTGTCAGCATTTGTTGCTGGCATGTCATGCCTAAATGTGCTAAACTTGCCAATGAAACAATCATTAAAGTAGTTGGCAATAACAGTCAGTTTGTAATGAATTAGCCATCTGATTCATTGAATGATGGAGCTGAGTTTGTCTTTTTCTCCCAAAATGTCATTGAAGGTGCTCCAACACTTTTTACTGTCACTCTTTATGTAATTTAACTTTGTTTTATAGTGTGGTTTCTTCTTTTTATTCAGTTTAGTCATATGATTTCTCAATTTGCAGTACGTTTGCCAATCGGTTGTGCAGCCAAACTTATTTGCCATTCCCTTTTCCACATTTATTGAAGATGTGATCAATACATGTTGATGATTTCATTCCTGTGCTGTTTGTATCTACCCTTAAAATGTTTTGACTGATAACCTGCATAGTTTGCCGGAACTGGTTACAATTTGAAGCTTTTTCTTGAGTGAGCAGCTTGATAAAAGCCAGTCAATATTTAAATCACCCAGAAAATATACTTCTCTGTTGATATCATGTACATTATCAAGCATTTCACACATATTATCCAGATACAAACTGTTAACACTTGCTGGTCTAGAGCAGCTTCCCACAAGAATCGGTTTCAGGTGAGACAGATGAACCTGTAGCCATATTACTTGAACAGTATTTAACAATAAATCATTTAGGGCAGTTAGAGGGACATAAATTAGGTTACTTAAGTTGTTTCTACCAATTCCCCTGGTATAATGTACCAGAAGGACAAGGAAATCCTCCCTCTCCCACGCTTTACAGGATGGTGTGGGCCTCCGACAGATGGAGTAGCCCTGCTGGATCCAGATCAGGAAGGAAATAAAGGGAAGGAGTAGGAGTAGGCACAGAGGCCGCAGACACTGTACCCCCAATGACAAAGTTGCAGGAAGATCAGGCTCGAGGATGGCCAAACCATCTGAGCAGTACCCTGAAGATACAATTCAATACCAAGCTCTTACGACCCAACAACTGAACCCTGAAAAGAGTCCCCTAATTCAGTTGGTGACAGTGGGGGGTGCTGAGGTGAGACCTGTTCATAATAATGCCTGGAACAGAGCGAATAGAATACACCAGTCTAATACCGTACCACCCAGAATACACCAGTCTAATACCGTACCACCCAGCATACACCAGTCTAAAACCATACCACTCAGCATACACCAGTCTAATACTGTACCACCCAGCATATACCAGTCTAATACCGTACCACCCAGAATACACCAGTCTAATACCGTACCACCCAGCATATACCAGTCTAAAACCATACCACCCAGCATACACCAGTCTAATACCGTTACCAGCCAGCATATACCAGTCTAATACCGTACCACCCAGAATACACCAGTCTAATACCGTACCACCCAGCATACACCAGTCTAAAACCATACCACCCAGCATACACCAGTCTAATACCGTACCACCCAGCATACACCAGTCTAATACCGTACCACCCAGAATACACCAGTCTAATACCGTACCACCCAGCATACACCAGTCTAAAACCGTACCACCCAGCATACACCAGTCTAATACCGTACCACCCAGCATATACCAGTCTAATACCGTACCACCCAACATACACCAGTCTAATACCATACCACCCAGCATATACCAGTCTAACACCGTACCACCCAGCATATACCAATCTAATACCGTACCACCCAGCATACCCCAGTCTAATACCGTACCACCCAACATATACCAGTCTAATACCATACCACCCAACATACACCAGTCTAATACCGTATCACCCAGCATACACCAGTCTAATACCGTACCACCCAGCATATACCAGTCTAATACCGTACCACCCAACATACACCAGTCTAAACTGTACCACCCAACATACACCAGTCTAATACAGTACCACCCAACATACACCAGTCTAAAACCGTACCACCCAGCATAAACCAGTCTAATACCGTACCACCCATTATCTACCAGTCTAATACCGTACCACCCTACATACACCAGTCTAATACAGTACCACCAAACATACAGCAGTCTAATAGAGAGAGTTGGGTAGAGAAAAGGAGAGAGAGGAGAGTTGGGTAGAGAAAATGAGAGAGAGAGAGTTGGGTAGAGAAAAAGAGAGAGAGGAGAGTTGGGTAGAGAAAGGGAGAGAGGGGAGAGTTGGGTAGAGAAAAGGAGAGAGAGGAGAGTTGGGTAGAGAAAGGGAGAGAGAGGAGAGTTGGGTAGAGAAAGGGAGAGAGAGGAGAGTTGGGTAGAGAAAGGGAGAGAGAGGGGAGAGTTGGGTAGAGAAAAGGAGAGAGAGGAGAGTTGGGTAGAGAAAGGGAGAGAGGGGGAGAGTTGGGTAGAGAAAGGGAGAGAGGGGGAGAGTTGGGTAGAGAAAGGGAGAGAGGGGGAGAGTTGGGTAGAGAAAAGGAGAGAGAGGAGAGTTGGGTAGAGAAAGGGAGAGAGGGGGAGAGTTGGGTAGAGAAAAGGAGAGAGAGGAGAGTTGGGTAGAGAAAAGGAGAGAGAGGAGAGTTGGGTAGAGAAAGGGAGAGAGAGGAGAGTTGGGTAGAGAAAGGGAGAGAGAGGGGAGAGTTGGGTAGAGAAAAGGAGAGAGAGGAGAGTTGGGTAGAGAAAGGGAGAGAGGGGGAGAGTTGGGTAGAGAAAAGGAGAGAGAGGAGAGTTGGGTAGAGAAAGGGAGAGAGGGGAGAGTTGGGTAGAGAAAGGGAGAGAGGGGGAGAGTTGGGTAGAGAAAAGGAGAGAGAGGAGAGTTGGGTAGAGAAAGGGAGAGAGAGGGGAGAGTTGGGTAGAGAAAGGGAGAGAGGGGGAGAGTTTGGCAGAGAAAAAGAGAGAGAGAGACATTTTTGTTGTTTATTTCACTTTAGTTTATTATCTACTTCCCATGCTTTGGCAACGTTAACATAATATGGGAAATTGTGTTTCCCATGCCAATAAAGGCCTTAAATTGAATAGAGAGAGTGGGAGGGGGGCTTAGTGGGTTCTGAGTTCATCTAGAAGAAGAAAAAGAGTTTTTACGCTAATTTGCATCCTGACAGAATGTTGCACCTGTTTCACACATTCCACCTCTATCGGCAACATTCTAGACTCCTAGCTGTTGTAGTAGGTGATTAGTATAATTAGACCGTCCTACTGCAGGTAATGTAGAGATGTCATCAAAGACCATATGGAGACTCTCTCTCTGTCCAGAATATCTCCTGACCTGTGACCTTATTTTACTGTAGCCATGGCAACACGCTGTGTTATCAGGTAACCAAAGTTAATTGGAGTATTATCATGCAGTGGAAGTGCTTACAGTTTGGACTTGTACTGTTATGTTATGTTAGATATTTAGCTAGTTTTACCAAGGTATTCTAAAAGAGAAATTTAGTAATTTAGGTGATAATCCAATTAGTGTATATGTTGAACAATATATTCCTATTAATCTGTCGGATTATACAGATGTCTTTATGTATTTGCATTGTTCTCAGAAAACAATGACTGTTGGCCTTGTGCTTATTTACGGGATAGGGCTGCAGCGTGAGAGAGTGGTATTATATCCTGGATAGGGCTGCAGCGTGAGAGAGTGGTATGATATCCTGGCTAGGGCTGCAGCGTGAGAGAGTGGTATGATATCCTGGCTAGGGCTGCAGCGTGAGAGAGTGGTATGATATCCTGGCTAGGGCTGCAGCGTGAGAGAGTGGTACTGTATCCTGGCTAGGGCTGCAGCGTGAGAGAGTGGTATGATATCCTGGCTAGGGCTGCAGCGTGAGAGAGTGGTATGATATCCTGGCTAGGGCTGCAGCGTGAGAGAGTGGTATGATATCCTGGCTAGGGCTGCAGAGTGAGAGAGTGGTATGATATCCTGGCTAGGGCTGCAGCGTGAGAGAGTGGTACTGTATCCTGGCTAGGGCTGCAGCGTGAGAGAGTGGTATGATATCCTGGCTAGGGCTGCAGCGTGAGAGAGTGGTATGATATCCTGGCTAGGGCTGCAGCGTGAGAGAGTGGTATGATATCCTGGCTAGGGCTGCAGCGTGAGAGAGTGGTATGATATCCTGGCTAGGGCTGCAGAGTGAGAGAGTGGTATGATATCCTGGCTAGGGCTGCAGCGTGAGAGAGTGGTACTGTATCCTGGCTAGGGCTGCAGCGTGAGAGAGTGGTATGATATCCTGGCTAGGGCTGCAGCGTGAGAGAGTGGTATGATATCCTGGCTAGGGCTGCAGCGTGAGAGAGTGGTATGATATCCTGGCTAGGGCTGCAGCGTGAGAGAGTGGTATGATATCCTGGCTAGGGCTGCAGCGTGAGAGAGTGGTATGATATCCTGGCTAGGGGCTGCAGCGTGAGAGAGTGGTATGATATCCTGGCTAGGGCTGCAGCGTGAGAGAGTGGTATGATATCCTGGCTAGGGTTGCAGCGTGAGAGAGTGGTATTATATTCTGGCTAGGGCTGCAGAGTGAGAGAGTGGTATGATATCCTGGCTAGGGCTGCAGCGTGAGAGAGTGGTATGATATCCTGGCTAGGGCTGCAGCGTGAGAGAGTGGTATGATATCCTGGCTAGGGCTGCAGCGTGAGAGAGTGGTATGATATCCTGGCTAGGGCTGCAGCGTGAGAGAGTGGTATGATATCCTGGCTAGGGCTGCAGAGTGAGAGAGTGGTATGATATCCTGGCTAGGGCTGCAGAGTGAGAGAGTGGTACTGTATCCTGGCTAGGGCTGCAGAGTGAGAGAGTGGTATTATATCCTGGCTAGGGCTGCAGAGTGAGAGAGTGGTACTGTATCCTGGCTAGGGCTGCAGAGTGAGAGAGTGGTATGATATCCTGGCTAGGGCTGCAGAGTGAGAGAGTGGTATTATATCCTGGCTAGGGCTGCAGAGTGAGAGAGTGGTACTGTATCCTGGCTAGGGCTGCAGAGTGAGAGAGTGGTATTATATCCTGGATAGGGCTGCAGCGTGAGAGAGTGGTATGATATTCTGGCTAGGGCTGCAGAGTGAGAGAGTGGTATGACATCCTGGCTAGGGCTGCAGAGTGAGAGAGTGGTATTATATCCTGGCTAGGGCTGCAGAGTAAGAGAGTGGTATTATATCCTGGCTAGGGCTGCAGAGTGAGAGAATGGTACTGTATCCTGGCTAGGGCTGCAGAGTGAGAGAATGGTATGACATCCTGGCTAGGGCTGCAGAGTGAGAGAATGGTATGATATCCTGGCTAGGGCTGCAGAATGAGAGAGTGGTACTGTATCCTGGCTAGGGCTGCAGAGTGAGAGAGTGGTATTATATCCTGGCTAGGGCTGCAGAGTGAGAGAGTAGTATGACATCCTGGCTAGGGTTGCAGCGTGAGAGAGTGGTATTATATCCTGGCTAGGGTTGCAGAGTGAGAGAGTGGTATGATATCCTGGCTAGGGCTGCAGAGTGAGAGAGTGGTATTATATCCTGGCTAGGGCTGAAGAGTGAGAGAGTGGTATTATATCCCTGGCTAGGGTTGCAGAGTGAGAGAGTGGTATTATATCCTGGCTAGGGTTGCAGAGTGAGAGAGTGGTATTATATCCTGGCTAGGGTTGCAGAGTGTGAGAGTGGTATTATATATCCTGGCTAGGGCTGAAGAGTGAGAGAGTGGTACTATATCCTGGCTAGGGCTGCAGAGTGAGAGAGTGGTAATTATATCCTGGCTAGGGCTGCACAGTGAGAGAGTGGTACTATATCCTGGCTAGGGCTGCAGAGTGAGAGAGTGGTAATTATATCCTTGCTAGGGCTGCACAGTGAGAGAGTGGTATTATATCCTGGCTAGGGCTGGAGAGTGAGAGAGTGGTATTATATCACTGGCTAGGGTTGCAGAGTGAGAGAGTGGTATTATATCCTGGCTAGGGCTGCAGAGTGAGAGAGTGGTAGCTAGGTGAGAAGTTGAAAGCGGTATCACACTGTTCTGCTGAGAGAAGTGCTTTTCAGAGCTGAGTGTTTGAGACCCTTGATTGTTTCATGCTGACACCCACATAAACACCCCCCCCAGAGAGTTTCAGCAGACATGTGTGGGAGAACTAGATAGCAGTGTTGAGGGAGGAGTCCGTGTTTGATCCAGGGAGGGGGCACATTAAAACCACGGGAGGCTGCTGAGGGGAGGACGTCTCATAATAATAACTGGAATGGAGTCAATGGAATGGCACCTGGAAACCATGTGTTGGATGTGGTCCATACCATTCCATTCATTCCCTTCCAGCCATTACTACTCCCCAATTAAGGTGCCACCGGCCACCTGTGGTTAAAAAAAACATTCCTTCTCTGACTCAGCCACGCCAACAAGGAACTTCAGGAGAGTAATTCCATCGTTTTCAACTTCTCAATAGACTGCTGTGAACATCCCATGTGACCTTCTGCTTGAAACCATGTCTTACACACTCTGAAATAAAAACCCATTCTGTTTTTTTCTGCTTTTCGTTCCCTAACTTTCTGGTGCTTTTCAAAGCACTTAGCGAAATTGCATATTTTTAAAGGTTGAAATAGATTGGTTGGCGCTAGGCAAAGCCGTCACAGGGACAGTGTTCTAAATCTGCTTCTATACCGGAAACATGAGAAAAGGAGAGAGAACCCCAATTATTGGATTTAACACGATAAGAGAGAGAGATATCTCAGATTACTGGACATAACAACATGATGCTTTGGTAATGTTAACATATGTTTCCCATGCCAATAAAGGTCTTATATTGAAAATGTAATTGAGAGAGAGATAACCCAGATTACTGGATTAACAACACTATGAGAGAGAGATATATCCCAGATTACTGGACTTTACAACACAATGAGAGAGAGATATTTAACAACACAGAGCGAGAGAGAGATAACCCTGATTACTGGACTGAACAACACAATGAGAGAGAGCGAGAGAGAGAGAGAGAGAGAGAGAGAGAACCCTGATTACTGGATTTAACAACACGGAGCGAGAGAGAGAGAGAGATAACCCTGAATACTGGACTGAACAACACAATGAGAGAGAGCGAGAGAGAGAGAGAGAGAGAGAGAGAGGGAGGGAGAACCCTGATTACTGGATTTAACAACAAGATGAGAGAGAGCGAGAGAGAGAGAGAGAGAGAGAGAGAGAGGGAGGGAGAACCCTGATTACTGGATTTAACAACAAGATGAGAGAGTGAGGGAAAGAGGGAGAACCCTGATTACTGGCATTAACAAAACAATGGGAGAGATAACAATAAAGCTGATTACTGTGTGTATCATGAGGCCAATGGTGACTTTAAAACAGTTACAGAGTTGGATGGCTGTGATAGGAGAAAACTGAGGATGGCTCAACAACATTGTAATTACTCCACAATACTAACATAATTGACAGTGAAAAGAAGGAAACCTGTACAGAATAAAAGTATCCCTAAATGGTCATCCTGTTTGCAACGAGGCACTAAGGTAATACAGCATTTGGCAAGCAATTTACTTTTTGTCCTAAATACAAAGTGTTATGTTTGTGTGTGTGTGTGTGTGTGTGTGTGTGTGTGTGTGTGTGTGTGTGTGTGTGTGTGTGTGTGTGTGTGTGTGTGTGTGTGTGTGTGTGTGTGTGTGCGTGCGTGCGTGCGTGCGTGCGTGCGTGCGTGCGTGCGTGCGTGCGTGCGTGCGTGCGTGCGTGCGTGCGTGTGAACGCCCATGCACCCACACTCAGTGTTTTGTTCTGAGGTGAGATGGACAGATAGGGGAGCTGTTGATGAAATAACAGCACAAAAAAGAGAAGAGCAACACCAACAAATGGACAAAATGCCACCAGTCTAACAAAACACAGCTCTGTGTGTTCGCCTGGCTGGAGGAGAAGAAATTAAATTGGACTTTCTTTTTTATTTGGAGCAACGTGGAGCAATTTCCAGGAGAAACGTCCTGTATCTGATGACTCAGGCAGGGCTTCACTTCCTTTCTCCTCCACATCTCCTTTTACCACTGAGTCCACACCTTTAAAATGAACATAACCTTTTACCACTGAGTCCACACCTTTAAAATGAACATAACCTTTTACCACTGAGTCCACACCTTTAAAATGAACATAACGTTTTACCACTGAGTCTACACCTTTAAAATGAACATAACGTTTTACCACTGAGTCTACACCTTTAAAATGAACATAACGTTTTACCACTGAGTCCACACCTTTAAAATGAACATAACATTTTACCACTGAGTCTACACCTTTAAAATGAACATAACCTTTTACCACTGAGTCCACACCTTTAAAATGAACATAACATTTTACCACTGAGTCTACACCTTTAAAATGAACATAACCTTTTACCACTGAGTCTACACCTTTAAAATGAACATGGTCACATTCTGACCTTTATTTCCTTTGTTTTGTCATTATTTAGTATGGTCAGGGCGTGAGCAGTCTATGTTTGTTTTTCTATGATTTGGGTATTTCTATGGTTCGGCCTACTATGGTTCTCAATCAGAGGCAGGTGTCATTAGTTGTCTCTGATTGAGAATCATACTTAGGTAGCCTGGGTTTCACTGTGTGTTTGTGGGTGTTTGTTTCTGTGTCTGTGTTTTTCACCACACGGTACTGTTTTGGGTTTCGTTCATTCCACGTTTATTGTTTTTGTATTCAGTTGTTCATATGTACTATTTCCTATTAAAAGAACCATGGACACTTACCACGCCGCATATTGGTCCTCCGATCCTTTTCGCCTCTCCTCTTCGGAAGAAGAGGAGGAAATCCCTTACAAACATAACATTTGACCACTGAGTCTACACCTTTAAAATTAACATAACATTTTACCACTGAGTGTACACCTTTAAAATTAACATAATCTTTCTATTTCTCTATATGCTGTATCTGACCATCTGTCTGTATTTACCTGTCTATCATTCTGTCTCTTCCTCTTTCTATCTGTCTGTATATTCCCGTCTATCATTCTGTCTCTTCCTCTGTCTGTATTTACCCGTCTATCATTCTGTCTCTTCCTCTTTCTATCTGTCTGTATATTCCCGTCTATCATTCTGTCTCTTCCTCTGTCTGTATTTACCTGTCTATCATTCTGTCTCTTCCTCTGTCTGTATTTACCCGTCTATCATTCTGTCTCTTCCTCTGTCTGTATTTACCCGTCTATCATTCTCTCTTCCTCTTTCTGTATTTACCCATCTATCATTCTGTCTCTTCCTCTGTCTGTATATTCCCGTCTATCATTCTGTCTCTTCCTCTGTCTGTATTTTCCCGTCTATCATTCTGTCTCTTCCTCTGTCTGTATTTACCCGTCTATCATTCTGTCTCTTCCTCTGTCTGTATTTACCCGTCTATCATTCTGTCTCTTCCTCTGTCTGTATTTTCCCATCTATCATTCTGTCTCTTCCTCTGTCTGTATTTACCCGTCTATCATTCTGTCTCTTCCTCTGTCTGTATTTTCCCGTCTATCATTCTGTCTCTTCCTCTGTCTGTATTTACCCGTCTATCATTCTGTCTCTTCCTCTGTCTGTATTTACCCGTCTATCATTCTGTCTCTTCCTCTGTCTGTATTTACCTGTCTATCATTCTGTCTCTTCCTCTGTCTGTATTTACCTGTCTATCATTCTGTATCTTCCTCTGTCTGTAATTCCCTGTCTATCATTCTGTCTCTTCCTCTTTCTATCTGTCTGTATTTTCCCGTCTATCATTCTGTCTCTTCCTCTGTCTGTATTTACCCGTCTATCATGCTGTCTCTTCCTCTGTCTGTATTTAATGTCTATCATTCTGTCTCTTCCTCTCTCTGTCTGTATTTACCTGTCTATCATTCTGTCTCTTCCTCTGTCTGTATTTACCCGTCTATCATTCTGTCTCTTCCTCTGTCTGTATTTACCTGTCTATCATTCTGTCTCTTCCTCTGTCTGTATTTACCTGTCTATCATTCTGTCTCTTCCTCTGTCTGTATTTACCTGTCTATCATTCTGTCTCTTCCTCTGTCTGTATTTACCTGTCTATCATTCTGTCTCTTCCTCTGTCTGTATTTCCCTGTCTATCATTCTGTCTCTTCCTCTTTCTATCTGTCTGTATTTTCCCGTCTATCATTCTGTCTCTTCCTCTGTCTGTATTTACCCGTCTATCATGCTGTCTCTTCCTCTGTCTGTATTTAATGTCTATCATTCTGTCTCTTCCTCTCTCTGTCTGTATTTACCTGTCTATCATTCTGTCTCTTCCTCTCTCTGTCTGACTCTCTCGTCTCTCTTCCAATCCACCTGTCTCACTGTGTCTATATTTGTAGTTTTCCCTCGTTCCCTCAGTCTAACACCTTTAATATTTCCCTCTCCCTCTCTTCCACCATTTCTACCCCTCTCTTTTCTCCCTATCCCCCCTCTCTCCACCCCCCTTTCTCTCTCTCCCTTTCCCTTCCTCCTCTCCTTCATTATAGCTTGGTCTTGGCTGTGTCTGCTTTCTTCCCTTCTGCGGTGCTCAATTACTCTGTCTTCCCGGGCCAAGCGCTGGTGTCAAGCTACCCTAATGACTTTCTGATTATCTGTCTTTAACTGATGAATGAGATGGAAATGCACCACCTCGGCCAAACAGGGGACTGGCGCTGTGACAACAGGGTATGGGAGGGAGAAAGGGAGGTAGGAAGGAAGGAAGGAAGGAAAGGGAGGGAGGGAGAAAGGGAGGTAGGAAGGAAGGAAGGTAAGGGAGGGAGGGAGAAAGGGAGGTAGTAAGGAAGGAAGGTGAGGGAGGGAGGGAGAAAGGGAGGTAGGAAGGAAGGAAGAAAGGTAAGGGATGGAGGGAGAAAGGGAGGTAGGAAGGAAGGAAGGTAAGGGAGGGAGGGAGAAAGGGAGGTAGGAAGGAAGGAAGGTAAAGGTGGGAGGGAGATATTCACAGCACAAATAACATGAATATGCAGAAGTACAAGTATGTTGTTATAGCTCGTATAGAGCAACCTCAGTATAGGATCTATCCCAATGACAGACACTAAGCGTGGAGCGAGACTTTAACCTCTAAGTAACATACAGTATGCACAGTACCAGTCAAAAGTTTGGACACACCTACTCATTCAAGGGTTTTTATTTATGTTTTACTATTTTCTAAATTGTAGGATAATAGGGAAGACATCAAATCTATGAAATAATACATATGGAATCATGTAACAACCAAAAAAGTGTCAAACAAATGTATTATGTTCTTCGAAGTAGCCACCCTTTGCCTTGGTGACAGATTTGCACACTCTTGGCATTCTCTTAACCAGCTTAATGAGGAATAATTTTCCAAAGGAGTTCCCACATATGCTGAGCACTTGTTGGCTCCTTTTTCTTCAATCTGTGGTCCAACTCATCCCAAACCAACTCAATTGGGTTTAAGTCAGGTGATTGTGGAGGCTAGGTTGTAAGGCGTCTAGGTGTAGCAGGTAAGGCGGAGTCAGGCGCAGGACACAAAGATGAGTAATTCATATAACTTTACTCAAAACAACAAATATTCCAAGAAAGAAAATAATCAAGCTCACAGATACAGACCAACCTACAACGAACAAACTCGTACAAAACCATGGGGGAAACAGAGGGTTAAATAAAGAACATATAATTATGGGAATGGAAACCAGGTGTGTACAATGAAGACAAAACAAATGGAAAATTAAAAGTGGATCGGTGGCGGCTAGAATACCTGTGACGTCGACCACCAAAAGCCACCCGAACAAGGAGAGGGACCAACTTTTTGCGGAAGTCGTGACAGGTCAACTGATGCAGCAGTCCATCACTCTCCTTCTTGGTCAAATAGCCCTTACACAGCCTGGAGGTGTGTTTTGGGTACTTGTCCTGTTGAAAAACAAATGACAGTCCCACTAAGCACAAACCAAATGGGATGGCATTTCGCTGCAGAATGCCATGAATTCTAAATAAATCACGGACAGTGTCACCAGAAAAGCACCCCCACACCATCACAACTCCTCCTCCATGCTTCACCATGGGAACCACACATGCAGAGATAATCCTTTCACTTACTCTGCTTCTCACAAAGACACGGTGGTTGGAACCAAAAATCTAAAATTTGGACTTATCAGACCAAAGGACAGATTTCCACCAGTCTATTGTCCATTGCTCGTGTTTCTTGGCCCAAGCAAGTCTCTTCTTCTTTTTGGTGTCTTTTAGTCAAAGTTTTTTTGCAGCAATTCGACCATAAAGGCCTGATTCACGCAGTCTCCTCTGAACAGTTGATGTTGAGATCTGTCTGTTACTTGAACTCTGTGAAGCATTTATTTGTGCTGCAATCTGAGGTGCAGTTAACTCAAAGTACCTTATCGACATCACGCTACCACGTCCCCCTAGGGGTACCACACCCCCCGCTCAACTGAAACAGTGGCGCACAGAATGAAATATTTAACCTCCACACATTAACAAGTCCAATAGCTCAAATGAAAGATAAACACCTTGTTCATCTAGCCAGCGTGTCAGATTTCTAAAATGTTTTACGGCGAAAACATAGCACATATTTATGTCAAACCACCACCAAAGACACCAGCCAATATACAGCCATTTTGTCTAACAATAGATGCAATCACAAACGCAGGATTAAAAGAAAAATAATTCACTAACCTTTTGAAAATCTTCATCAGATGACAGTAATAGGACATGTTACACAGTACATTTATGTTTTTTTTCAATAATTTGCCATTTATATCCATAAATCTCTGTTTACATTGACGCCATGTTCAGAAAATGCTACAAAAATGTCCAGAGAATTTTCGATAACTCCGCCAGATAACGCCAGATAACAGCAATACACATCATAAACTTTGACTAAATATACATGTTCTACATATAGTTAGAAAGATACACTGCTTATTAATGCAATCGCTTTGTCACATTTCTTTTTAACGTTACAGAAATCGTTCATTTTTCAATAATCTGAGACGGCGCTCAGACATAAGCAATATTTCTCCGCTATGTTGGAGTCAACAGAAACACAAAATTACAACATAAATATTCCCATACCTTTGATGGTCTTCGATCAGAAGTAGTGGAAGGACTCATACTTACCGAAAACAGCGTTTGGTTTCCAGTAGTGTGTCTTTGTGTTATCAAACGCGTCAAATTCTGGCTGAAATGCAGCCAAAATTCGAGGGGTTGCGCATCAAAACTTCAAAGTTACATATTATATGTCAACTAAACTGGTCAAACTAAGTGCAGAATCAAGCTTTAGGATGTTCTAAACGTGGAAAACAATTCTCAACTCGAACAGACAAACTGACATCGTCTCGTGGTTCATGGTCCAAAGGACAATCCGAGCGCAATGCGCGCAAGAAAGTGCATGTGTTTTCTCGCGACACCAAGGTTTTTGCATGCCAAAGGGCCAACGCCCGCGGGATATTCACAATGACACGCTCTATTGAAAGAAGACATCTCGCCGAGGACCTAGAAACTGATCCCAGACCCATAGCTGGTTGGGAAGGGTGGGGGCGATGACGTCAAAGTTGGCCCAACTTTCCTGATGAGAGAAATAGTTTGGAAAATTGGCTGCCCTGTGAGTTCTGCTATACTTACAGACATAATTGAAACGGTTTTAGAAGCTTTAGAGTGTTTTCTATCCAATAATAATTATTATATGCATATATTAGCAATTTTGTACAGATTTTCTTCGGTTTACTATGGGCACGCAATTGCTCCAAAGGGGGCAGTATTCTGCCTAGCTCTAACTGTTTTTAACCTCTGCAGCAGAGATAATACTGGGTATTCCTTTCCTGTGGTGGTCCTCATGAGAGCTAGTTTCATCATAGCGCTTGATGGTTTTTGCATCTGCACTTGAAGAAACTTGAAGAAACTTTCAAAGTTCTTGACATTTTCTGGAATGACTGACCTTCACGTTTTACAGTAATTTCTCTTAGCTTTTTTAGCTGTTATTGCCATAATATGGACTTGGTCTTCTACTAAATAATATTCTGTATACCACCCCTACCTTGTCAAAACCCAACTGATTGGCTCAAACGCATTAAGAAGGAAACAAATTCCGTAAATTAACAAGACACGCCTGTTAATAATTGAAACCTGGAATATATTCCAGGTGACTACCTTGAATATATTCCAGGTGACTACCTCATGAAGCTGGTTGAGAGAATGCCAAGAGAATACAAAGGTGTCATCAAGCTACTTTGAAGAATATATCAAATATAAAATATATTTTGATTTGTTAAACACTTTCGTGGTTACTATATGATTCCATATGTGTTATTTCATAGTTTTGATGTCTTCAACATTATTCTACAATGTAAAAAATAGTAAAAATAAAGAAAAACCCTGGAATGAGAAGGTGTGTACAAACTTTTGACTGGTACTGTATGTATAGATCCTAGAGGACAGTTTTATGTACAGAGACGTACACTACATGACCAAAAGTATTTGAACACCTGCTCGTCGAACATCTCATTCCAAAATCATGGGCATTAATATGGAGTTGGTCCCCCCTTTTCTGCTACAACAGTCTCCATTCTTCTGGAACATTGATGCGAGGACTTGCTTCCATTCAGCCACAAGAGCATTAGTGAGATCGGGCACTGATGTTGTGCGATTAGGCCTGGCTCACAGTAGACGTTCCAATTCATCCCAAAGGTGTTCGATGGGGTTGAGGTTAGGGCTCTGTGCAGACCAGTCAAGTTATTTCTCACCGATCTCAACAAACCATTTCTGTATGGACCTCGCTCTGTGCACAGGGGCATTGTCATGCTGGAACAGGAAAAGGCCACAAAGTTGGAAGCACAGAATTGTCTAGAATGTCATTGTATGCTGTAGTGTTCACATTTATCTCCACTGGAACTAAGAGAACTATCCCGAACCATGAAAAACAGCCCCAGACCATTATTCCTCCTCCACCAAACTTTACATGGCACTATGCATTCTGGCAGGTAGCGTTCTCCTGACATCCACCAAACCCAGCTTCGTCCATCAAACTGCCAGATGGTGAAGCGTGATTCATCACTCTGGAGAACGTGTTTCCACTGCTCCAGAGGCAAATAGCTGCAAGCTTTACACCACTCCAGCCAACGCTCGGCATTGCAAATGGTGATTTTAGGATTGCGTGAAGCTGCTCGACCAAGGAAAGCCATTACATGAAGCTCTCGTCGAACAGGTCTTGTGCTGACGTTGCTTCCATGGGAAGTTTGGAAATCTGTAGTGAGTGTCTCTGAGCCGTCGCCCAATGCATAACAACATCTCCATCAAGGACATGATGATTGCAGCGTCTTAATCTCCACCACCACTACCATAATCCTCATTATCACCACCACCACCACCACCATCATCACACCACCACCACCATCATCACCAACCCCACCACCACCAACATCACCACCATCCCCACCACCATCATTATCACCACCACCACCACTATCACCACCATTACCACCATCCCCACCACCATCATCACCACCACCATCACCATTACCAACATCCCCACCTCCATCATTACCACAACTACCACAATCATCACCACCATCCCCACCACCACTACCACCACCACCACCAAACCATCATCACCACCATCCCCACCACCACCACCACCACCACCACCATCATCACCACCATCCCCACCACTACCACCACTACCACCCTCATCACCACCATCCCCACCACCACCACCACTACAATCACCACCATCCCCACCACCACCACCAATTAAGTAGAATGGCGTTGGAGGGGATGGCTGACGTTTTACATGCTCTTAATTAAGCCACGATGCTATTTTGTTCACGTTTTATTTTTGTTGCGTTGTTTGTAACTAGTTTTTTTTACGTATTTTGTACATAATGTTGCTGCTACCGTCTCTTATTAAAGAAAATAACTTCAGGACATCAAAACAACGATTACTCCCCTCAAACTGGAAGACGATTTTTACTTTAACGAGTCCGACTCGAAGGATAGGCTGCTATCTCTGGAACGGTCCCAAATCCCCGTCATTTGCGTGAAGAAGCCTTCTGAGAATTCATAGGCAAGTGAGTAAACCCCCACCTCCATCCGTTCTATTGGCCAACGTGCAATCATTGGGAAATAAAATAGATGACCTACGATCAAGATTATACTACCAACGGGACATTAAAAACCTCTTGTAACTACCCATCCTGGATCCGGGAGCGTAATCATCAACTGACACTAATTAGCATAACGCAACGGACATAAATATTACTAGAAAATATTCCTATTCATGAAATCACAAGTGAAATATATTGAAACACAGCTTAGCCTTTTGTTAATCACCCTGTCATCTCAGATTTTAAAAATATGCTTTACAGCAAAAGCAAGACAAGCATTTGTGTAAGTTCATCGATAGCCTAGCATAGCATTATGCCTAGCTAGCAGCAGGCAACCTGGTCACGAAAATCAGAAAAGCAATCAAATTAAATTGTTTACCTTTGATGAGCTTCAGATGTTTTCACTCACAAGACTCCCAGTTAGATAGCAAATGTTCCTTTTTTCCAAAAATATAATTTTTGTAGCCGAAATAACTCCGTTAGTTCTTCACGTTTGTCTGAGAATTCGAACGGAAATTGCGGTCACGAAAACGCTGAAAACTATTCAAAATTAGCTCCATAATATCGACAGAAACATGGCAAACATTGTTTATAATCAATCCTCAAGGTGTTTTTCAAATATCTATTCGATAATATATCAACGGGGACAGATGGCTTCTTAGTAGGAAAGAGAGAAACAATGGCCGCATTTGTCCTTTACGCACAAAACACTCTGAGAGACTCCAGCTGACCACTGACGCAATGTTGACGTTCAGGCTCATTTTTCAAAATAAAAGCCTGAAACTATGTATTGTGACACTAGACACATTGGGGGAGCCATAGAAAAAGGAATCTGGTTGATATCTCATTCACTGCTCAATAGGGACGCATAGGAACGCAGAGCTTTCTAAATAAGAGTCACTTCCTGATTGGATTTTTCTCAGGCTTTCGCCTGCAATATCAGTTCTGTTATACTCACAGACAATATTTTTACCGTTTTGGAAACTTTAGAGTGTTTTCTATCCTAAGCTGTCAATTATATGCATATTCTAGCATCTTGTCCCGACAAAATAGCCTGTTTACTTAGGGAACGTTATTTTTCCAAAAATGAAAATAGTGCCCCCTAGATTCAAGAAGTTAAAAACTGTAATATCTTATATTTCACAGAGTCGTGGCTGAACGACGACACGGATAATATAGAGCTGGCAAGATTTTTCATGTACCGGCAGGACATAGAAATGACGTCTGATAAGACGAGGGGTGTGGGTGTGTGTCTACTTGTCAATAACAGCTGATGTGTGATGTTTAATATTATAGAAGTCTCGAGGTAGGGCTTGCCTGATTTAGAGTACCTTATGATAAGCTGAAGACCACACTATCTACCAAGAGAGTTCTCATCTATATTATTCGTAGCTTTCTATTTACCACCACAAACCGATGCTGGCACTAAGACTGCACTCAACCAGCTGTATAAGGCATAAGCGAAGAAGAAAATGCTGGACGGGGGCTTGCAGTCAATGCAGTCAAACTTAAATTAGTTTTACCTCATTTCTATCAGCATGTCACATGTGCATCCAGAGAAGAAAAAAAACTCAAGACCACCTCTACTCCACACACACAAAGCTCTCCCCCGCCCTCCATTTGGTAAATCTGGCCATAATTCTATCCTCCTGATTCCTGCTTACAAGCAAAAACTAAAGCAGGAAGTACACATGTCTCGCTCAATATGGAAGTGGTCAGATGACTCAGATGCTATGCTACAGGACTGTTTTGCTCGCACAGATTGGAAAATCTTCCACGATTAATCAAATGGCATTGAGTAGTATACCATCTCAGTCATCGGCTTCATCAATAAGTGCATCGACTACGGCGTCGTCCCCACAGTGACCGTATGTACATATCCCAACCAGAAGCCATGGATTACAGGCAACATCCGCATCGAGCTAAGGGCTAGATCTGCAGGACACTAATCTGGACGCTTATAAGAAATCCCGTTATGCCCTCCGACGAACCATCAAACAAGCAAGCATCAATACAGGATTAAGATTGAATACTACTGTTGGTTAAGGACTTGTAAGTAAGCATTTCACTGTTGGTTAAGGGCTTGTAAGTAAGCATTTCACTGTTGGTTATGGGCTTGTAAGTAAGCATCTCACTGTTGGTTAAGGGCTTGTAAGTAAGCATTTCACTGTTGGTTAAGGGCTTGTAAGTAAGCATTTCACTGTTGGTTAAGGGCTTGTAAGTAAGCATTTCACTGTTGGTTAAGGGCTTGTAAGTAAGCATTTCACTGTTGGTTAGGGCTTGAAAGTAAGAATTTCACTGTTGGTTAAGGGCTTGTACGTAAGCATTTCACTGTAAGGTCTATACTTGGTGGATTCGGCGCATGAGACAAATACAGTTGGATTTGATTTGACCATCATCACCACCACCATTATCATCACCACTATCATCATCACCACCACCATCATCATCACCACCACCACCATCATCACCACCACCATCTTCACCACCATCATAATCACCACAATCATCATCGCCGCCACCATCATCACCACCACCACCATCACCATCAGCACCACCATCATCATCACCATCATCTTCAACACAGTTATCACCACCACCATCATCACCACCACAAGTACCACCACCATCACCACCACCATCATCATCACCATCATAATCACCACCACCATCATCACCACCACCATCATCACCACCACCACCATCACCATCAGCACCACCATCATCACCAACACCATCATCACCACCATCATCATCACGACAATCATCATGACCACCACCATCATCACCACCGCCATCATCATCACCACAATCATCACCACCACCATCATCACCAACACCATCATCACCACCATCATCATCACGACAATCATCATGACCACCACCATCATCACCACCGCCATCATCACCACCATCAGCACCACCACCACCATCATCACCAATAGCATCATCATCATCACCATCATCATCATCATCACCACCATCATCACCACCACCATCATCACCACAATCATCATCACCACCGTCATCACCACAATCATCACCACCACCATCATTACCAACACAAATACCACCACCATCACCACCACCATCATCACCATCACCACCACCATCATCACAAATATCATCATCACCACCATCACCACCACCATCATAACCACCATCATCATCACCACCACCATCATCACCAACACCATCATCATCACGACAATCATCAACACCACAAGCACCATCATCATCACCATCATCACCACCATCATCATCACCACCACCATCATCACCACCACCACCATCATCATCATCATCATCATCATCATCATCATCATCATCATAACCACCATCATCACCACCACCATCATCTACACCATCATCATCACCACAATCACCACCGCTACCAGCATCATCACCACCAGCATCATCACCACCACCACCACCATCATCACCATCACCACCACCATCATCATCACCACCACCATCATCACCACCATCATCATCAACATCATCATCATCATCATCATCACCACCACCATCATCACCACCATCATCATCAACATCACCATCATCACCACCATCATCATCATCATCATCATCATCATCATCATCATCATCATCATCATCATCATCATCACCACCACCATCATCACCACCACCACCATCATCACCACCACCAGCAGCATAATCACCAATATCAGCATCACCACCACCACAATCAGCACCACCACCACCACCATCATCACCAATAGCATCATCACCACCACCACCATCATCACCATCATCATCATCATCACCACCATCATCACCACCACCATCATCACCACAATCATCATCACCACCGTCATCACCACAATCATCACCACCACCATCATTACCACCACAAGTACCACCACCATCACCACCACCATCATCACCACCATCATCACCATCACCACCACCATCATCACCAATATCATCATCACCACCATCACCACCAACACCATCATCACCACCATCATCAACACCACAATCATCACCACCACAAGCACCATCATCATCACCATCATCACCACCATCATCATCACCACCACCATCATCACCACCACCATCATCATCGTCATCATCACCACCATCATCACCACCACCACCATCACCACCACCATTTCTATTTACCACCACAAACCGATGCTGGCACTAAGACTGCACTCAACCAGCTGTATAAGGCATAAGCGAAAAAGAAAATGCTGGACGGGGGCTTGCAGTCAATGCAGTCAAACTTAAATTAGTTTTACCTCATTTCTATCAGCATGTCACATGTGCATCCAGAGAAGAAAAAAAACTCAAGACCACCTCTACTCCACACACACAAAGCTCTCCCCCGCCCTCCATTTGGTAAATCTGGCCATAATTCTATCCTCCTGATTCCTGCTTACAAGCAAAAACTAAAGCAGGAAGTACACATGTCTCGCTCAATATGGAAGTGGTCAGATGACTCAGATGCTATGCTACAGGACTGTTTTGCTCGCACAGATTGGAAATCATCACCACCACCATCATCACCACAATCATCATCACCACCGTCATCACCACAATCATCACCACCACCATCATTACCAACACAAATACCACCACCATCATCACCACCATCATCACCATCACCACCACCATCATCACAAATATCATCATCACCACCATCACCACCACCATCATAACCACCATCATCATCACCACCACCATCATCACCAACACCATCATCATCACGACAATCATCAACACCACAAGCACCATCATCATCACCATCATCACCACCATCATCATCACCACCACCATCATCACCACCACCACCATCATCATCATCATCATCATCATCATCATCATAACCACCATCATCACCACCACCATCATCTACACCATCATCATCACCACAATCACCACCGCTACCAGCATCATCACCACCAGCATCATCACCACCACCACCACCATCATTTACATTTACATTTAAGTCATTTAGCAGACGCTCTTATCCAGAGCCACAAATTGGTGCATACACCTTATGACAACCAGTGGAACAGCCACTTGCATCTAAATCTTGTTGGGGGAGAAGGGGGTGAGAAGGATTACCCCTTACTTACCCTATCCTAGGTATTCCTTGAAGAGGTGGGGTTTCAGGTGTCTCCGGAAGGTGGTGATTGACTCCGCTGTCCTGGCGTCGTGAGGAGTTTGTTCCACCATTGGGGGCCAGAGCAGCGAACAGTTTTGACTGGGCTGAGCGGGAACTGTACTTCCTCAGTGGTAGGGAGGCGAGCAGGCCAGAGGTGGATGAACGCAGTGCCCTTGTTTGGGTGTAGGGCCTGATCAGAGCCTGGAGGTACTGAGGTGCCGTTCCCCTCACAGCTCCGTAGGCGAGCACCATGGTCTTGTAGCGGATGCGAGCTTCAACTGGAAGCCAGTGGAGAGAGCGGAGGAGCGGGGTGACGTGAGAGAACTTGGGAAGGTTGAACACCAGACGGGCTGCGGCGTTCTGGATGAGTTGTAGGGGTTTAATGGCACAGGCAGGGAGCCCAGCCAACAGCGAGTTGCAGTAATCAAGACGGGAGATGACAAGTGCCTGGATTAGGACCTGCGCCGCTTCCTGTGTGAGGCAGGGTCGTACTCTGCGGATGTTGTAGAGCATGAACCTACAGGAACGGGACACCGCCTTGATGTTAGTTGAGAACGTCAGGGTGTTGTCCAGGATCACGCCAAGGTTCTTAGCGCTCTGGGAGGAGGACACAATGGAGTTGTCAACCGTGATGGCGAGATCATGGAACGGGCAGTCCTTCCCGGGAGGAAGAGGAGCTCCGTCTTGCTGAGGTTCAGCTTGAGGTGGTGATCCGTCATCCACACTGATATGTCTGCCAGACATGCAGAGATGCGATTCGCCACCTGGTCATCAGAAGGGGGAAAGGAGAAGATTAATTGTGTGTCGTCTGCATAGCAATGATAGGAGAGACCATGTGAGGTTATGACAGAGCCAAGTGACTTGGTGTATAGCGAGAATAAGAGAGGGCCTAGAACAGAGCCCTGGGGGACACCAGTGGTGAGAGCGCGTGGTGAGGAGACAGATTCTCGCCACGCCACCTGGTAGGAGCGACCTGTCAGGTAGGACGCAATCCAAGCGTGGGCCGCGCCGGAGATGCCCAACTCGGAGAGGGTGGAGAGGAGGATCTGATGGTTCACAGTATCGAAGGCAGCCGATAGGTCTAGAAGGATGAGAGCAGAGGAGAGAGAGTTAGCTTTAGCAGTGCGGAGCGCCTCCGTGATACAGAGAAGAGCAGTCTCAGTTGAATGACTAGTCTTGAAACCTGACTGATTTGGATCAAGAAGGTCATTCTGAGAGAGATAGCGGTAGAGCTGGCCAAGGACGGCACGCTCAAGAGTTTTGGAGAGAAAAGAGAGAAGGGATACTGGTCTGTAGTTGTTGACATCGGAGGGATCGAGTGTAGGTTTTTTCAGAAGGGGTGCAACTCTCGCTCTCTTGAAGACGGGAGGGACGTAGCCAGCGGTCAGGGATGAGTTGATGAGCGAGGTAAGGTAAGGGAGAAGGTCTCCGGAAATGGTCTGGAGAAGAGAGGAGGGGATAGGGTCAAGCGGGCAGGTTGTTGGGCGGCCGGCCGTCACAAGACGCGAGATTTCATCTGGAGAGAGAGGGGAGAGAGAGGTCAGAGCATAGGGTAGGGCAGTGTGAGCAGAACCAGCGGTGTCGTTTGACTTAGCAAACGAGGATCGGATGTCATCGACCTTCTTTTCAAAATGGTTGACGAAGTCATCTGCAGAGAGGGAGGAGGGAGGGGGGGAGGATTCAGGAGGGAGGAGAAGGTGGCAAAGAGCTTCCTAGGGTTAGAGGCAGATGCTTGGAATTTAGAATGGTAGAAAGTGGCTTTAGCAGCAGAGACAGAGGAGGAAAATGTAGAGAGGAGGGAGTGAAAGGATGCCAGGTCCGCAGGGAGGCGAGTTTTCCTCCATTTCCGCTCGGCTGCCCGGAGCCCTGTTCTGTGAGCTCGCAATGAGTCGTCGAGCCACGGAGCGGGAGGGGAGGACCGAGCCGGCCTGGAGGATAGGGGACATAGGGAGTCAAAGGATGCAGTAAGGGAGGAGAGGAGGGTTGAGGAGGCAGAATCAGGAGATAGGTTGGAGAAAGTTTGAGCAGAGGGAAGAGAAGATAGGATGGAAGAGGAGAGAGTAGCGGGGGAGAGAGAGCGAAGATTGGGACGGCGCGATACCATCCGAGTAGGGGCAGTGTGGGAAGTGTTGGATGAGAGCGAGAGGGAAAAGGATACAAGGTAGTGGTCGGAGACTTGGAGGGGAGTTGCAATGAGGTTAGTGGAAGAACAGCATCTAGTAAAGATGAGGTCAAGCGTATTGCCTGCCTTGTGAGTAGGGGGAGGGTGAGAGGGTGAGGTCAAAAGAGGAGAGGAGGGAAAGAAGGAGGCAGAGAGGAATGAGTCAAAGGTAGACGTGGGGAGGTTAAAGTCGCCCAGAACTGTGAGAGGTGAGCCGTCCTCAGGAAAGGAGCTTATCAAGGCATCAAGCTCATTGATGAACTCTCCGAGGAACCTGGAGGGCGATAAATGATAAGGATGTTAAGCTTGAAAGGGCTGGTAACTGTGACAGCATGGAATTCAAAGGAGGCAATAGACAGATGGGTAAGGGGAGAAAGAGAGAAAGACCACTTGGGAGAGATGAGGATCCCGGTGCCACCACCCCGCTGACCAGAAGCTCTCGGGGTGTGCGAGAACACGTGGGCGGACGAGGAGAGAGCAGTAGGAGTAGCAGTGTTATCTGTGGTGATCCATGTTTCCGTCAGTGCCAAGAAGTCAAGGGACTGGAGGGAGGCATAGGCTGAGATGAACTCTGCCTTGTTGGCCGCAGATTGGCAGTTCCAGAGGCTACCAGAGACCTGGAACTCCACGTGGGTCGTACGCGCTGGGACCACCAGGTTAGGGGTGGTCGCGGCCACGCGGTGTGGAGCGTTTGTATGGTCTGTGCAGAGAGAGAGAACAGGGATAGACAGACACATAGTTGACAGGCTACAGAAAAGGCTACGCTAATGCAAGGAAATTGGAATGACAAGCGGACTACACGTCTCGAATGTTCAGAGAGTTAAGCTTACGTAGCAAGAATCTTATTGACTAAAATGATTAAAATGATACAGTACTGCTAAAGTAGGCTAGCTGGCAGTAGCTGCGTTGTTGACACTACACTAATCAAGTCGTTCCGTTGAGTGTAATAATTCTACAGTGCTGCTATTCGGGGCTAGCTGGCTAGCTAGCAGTGTTGTTTACGTTACGTTGAGTTAAAAGAACGACAATAGCTGGCTAGCTAACCTAGGGAATCGGTCTAGACTACACAATTATCTTTGAAACAAAGACGGCTATGCAGCTAGCCACGATCAAACAAATCAAACCGCTGCACTGCAATGAAACGAAAATGTGAAACCACCTGACCGGGTTGTTGAATTCAAAACAGCAGACGTTGGCTAGCTGTTAGCAGTTAGCTGTTGGCTAGCTAGCAGAGTCTCCTACGTTAAGGACGACAAATAGCTGGCTAGCGAACCTCAGTGAATTAAGATAATCACTCCAAGGCTACACACACTAAACTACACAATTATCTTGGAAACAAAGACAGCTATGTAGCTAGTTAACACTGAACTAATCAAGTCGTACAGTTGAGTGAATAGCACTACAGTGATGCTAATCTGTGTGCGTTAGCTAGCTCCTGGGCGAATAGCAGTGAAGGCTACGTTAGGGCGACGAAATACGATAATTATGCAATTATCTCTGATACAAGGACGGCTATGTAGCTAGCTAAGAAGAATTGCTAAGATTAGACAAATCAACCGTTGTACTATAATGAAATGTAATGAAAAAGTTATAAAAAGTTATACAACCTGCAGAGCGAAGTGCGAATGCGACCGCTCGCTCCATCACCATCACCATCATCATCACCACCACCATCATCACCACCATCATCATCAACATCATCATCATCATCATCATCACCACCACCATCATCACCACCACCATCATCAACATCACCATCATCATCACCACCACCATCATCACCACCATCATCATCAACATCATCATCATCATCATCATCATCATCATCATCATCATCATCATCATCATCACCACCACCATCATCACCACCACCACCATCATCACCACCACCAGCAGCATAATCACCAATATCAGCATCACCACCACCACAATCAGCACCACCACCACCACCATCATCACCAATAGCATCATCACCACCACCACCATCATCACCATCATCATCATCATCATCACCACCATCATCACCACCACCATCATCACCACCACCATCATCATCGTCATCATCACCACCATCATCACCACCACCACCATCACCACCACCATCATCATCTACACCATCATCATCACCACAATCATCACCACCACCAGCATCATCACCACCAGCATCATCACCACCACCACCACCATCATCACCAATACCATCATCACCATCATCACCATCACCACCACCATCATCATCACCACCACCATCATCACCACCATCATCATCAACATCATCATCATCACCACCACCATCATCACCACCATCATCATCAACATCACCATCATCATCATCACCACAATCATCACCACCACCACCACCATCATCACCACCACCAGCAGCATCATCACCAATATCAGCATCACCACCACCACAATCATCACCACCACCACCACCACCATCATCATCACCACCACCATCATCACCATCATCACCACCATCATCATTACCACAATCATCACCACCACCACCATCATCACCACCACCATCATCACCACCATCATCACCACCACCACCACCATCATCACTACCACCACCATCATCATTACCACCACCATCACCACCATCATCACAATCATCACCACCACAATCATCACCACCACCATCAACACCACCATCATCACCACCACAATCATCACCACCACCACCATCATCACCACCACCACCATCATCACCACCACCACCCCGGCAGCCTGCTCTACATGCATCAGATAAAGTGATTGTTGATGCTTGACTTTGACCTTCTAAAACACTCCCATTGATTTCTCCTTCTCTTCCAGATCAGAGTTGATGTCTGTTAGGCCTTTAATGCATTCTGGGTGAAAAACGAGTCAGACGTTAAAAGGATACGTAAAGTGTGTGTATGTGTTGAGGGGGATTAGCTGTGCTTGTGTGTGTGTTAAGCACTGTGATTCCACCCAATAGCTCCAAGATGCCTAAAAATCCTAATTTGATCACTATTTTGATGCTGAGCAAATTCTAATTTATGGTATATTCTAAAGTTTGAAATTGAAATACATAGAACATTCAGATTTGAATTGCCTTAAAGATATAGTCCATTACTTACAATCCACATAATAATTAAATATTTTTGCTGCAGGACTTTAATCCTGCTGTAGGAAACTGGCTCAAATCAAGATCCTACAACCGTAGGACCAGGACACACTTGACACTATTTATCACTAACTCTATAGTTGTTTCTCTATATCACCGCCTCTCTAAAGCGGTCTCTCTTTATCACTAACTCTCTTTAGTTGTCTCTCTTTATCAGTGCCTCTCTATAGTTGTCTGTCTCTTTATCACTGCCTATCTATAGTTGTCTCTCTCTATCTATAGATAAGTCTATATAGTTGTCTCTCTCTATTTATCACCATCTCTCTATAGTTGTCTCTCTCTATATATAACTTCATCTGTATAGTTGTCTCTCTCTTCATCACTGAATCTCTATAGTTGTATCTCTCTCTTAATCACTCTATAGTATCACTCTCTCTATACCTCTTTCTTCTCCCTTACCTTCGCTCTATCACCACATCTTTCTCTCCCTTACCTTCGCTCTATCAACACCTCTTTCTCTCCCTTACCTTCACTCTATCACCACATCTTTCTCTCCCTTACCTTCTCTCTATCACCACCTCTTTCTATCTCCCTTACCTTCGCTCAATCACCACCTCTTTCTTCTCCCTTACCTTCGCTCTATCCCCACCTCTTTCTATCTCCCTTACCTTCACTCTATCACCACCTATTTTTATATCCCTTACCTTCGCTCTATCACCACCTCTTTCGCTCAATTACCTTCACTCTATCACCACATCTTTCTCTCCCTTACCTTCGCTCTATCACCACCTCTTTCTATCTCCCTTACCTTTGCTCTATCACCACCTCTATCTCCCTTACCTTCACTCTGTCATCACCTCTTTCTATATCCCTTACCTTCGCTCCATCATCACCTCTTTCTATATCCCTTACCTTCGCTCTATCACCACCTCTTTCTATATCCCTTACCTTCGCTCTATCACCACTTCTTTCTATATCCCTTACCTTCGCTCTATCACCACCTCTTTCTATATCCCTTACCTTCGCTCTATCACCACCTCTTTCTCTATCACCCTCTTTTTCTGTTTCTCTCTCCACCCCTTCTCGTTCTATATCAACCCCTCTTTCTCTCTTTTTGACCTCCCTTTCTCTCATTTATACTCTTTCTCTTCCTCTATTATTCATCCCCCTTTTAGAATGTCTTTTATGCTACTCAATTACCCCTCCTTTCCTTCATCCCTCCATCGGGCCAGTGTGGACACAGTAATGACATTCTGATTATCACTCTGTAAATGAGAATTGAAATGAGTGTGTGAAGCCGTGCCAAGGAAGATTAGAATAGAGCAACGAAAGGCCTTCCAATATGAAATGGAGGGAGGGAGGGAGGGTCTCTGGCTATGGAGATGACAAGACTTTGGAAAAAGGCTAAATATTTGACGCCACACTGCGGATTAAATGAAATTACACTTTAGGATTTAATTGACCCCTGTTGAAGTTCTGGATTAGTGTCCTCAAACAATTATACTGCTATAAAAGAGCTCTGTTGAAATATGTTCTAATATGTTCTATTTCCTTCAAAGACGGCATGAATTACAGTTATCCTCTTATGTGACCCTGGATGTCGAAATGGTCTGTGCAAAAAAAATGGAATCTTCTGGTTAACAATCGTGTGTGTGTGTATGTGTGTGTGTGTGTGTGTGGGGGGGGCATGTGTGTGTGTGTGTGTTTAATGCATGCATTTTTGCATGTGTCTGTGTGTGCATGTCTGTGAAGAAGATGCTGCTTGCTTCCTGAAAAGCCCTCTGTAGCCGTCTCTGCTGCCTGAATCCATCCAATTGCATTGGTAAGAGAGGAGCCTTTTAAGAGAAGGAGACAGCCCTCCTCACCTTGCGAAAAAACCAGGTCTGTTGACACATATCCTAAAAAGATGACAAAGTTGACTCTGCCAATCTGTAAATGAAAAATCCCTCAAGCTTCATATCCAATCTATGGCTTCCAAAACAAGAATAAAAATCTTAAATGAAAAATAAATGTTGATTTAAGTCAGTCACAGTGAAGAAAAACGCAGATTAAATGGAATACATTTGTAAAGTCATAAAAAAAGAATCCTTATCTTGAATATGTTTCTTCCTATAGACATACAGTATACTCTTAACTTCAACCATGATATCTAACTACTCTGGGAGAAATTAACATGGATGTGTAAGGACAAAATGTCATGAACACTGCTGTAAGTCCCATCGGTTTTATATTGGAGCACTACCAGCCAAACAATGGTGTACATTATGCTCACCTACAGATGTAGGATCTCACCCAGCTAACACATAACGTTCAATAACGTTATCTGCAGGTTTCCTCACGGTTCAATTTAAAGTTATGTTCTCAGAACACTAACAAAACGTTCCATAAAAAAAACACAAGAAAACATTAGTAATAATAAAAGAACGTGATATAAGCGTCACGGTTTTCATAAGGTGAAGGAGAGTCGGACCGAACTGCAGCGTGTATATTGTGATCCATGTTTAATAAAACAAACGTAACACGAATCCAAAACACAAACTCTACAAAACAATAAACGTAATGAAACCCAAAACAGCCTAAACTGGTGCAAACTAACACAGAATAAGGACATCAAGACACTCAGGACAATCACCCACCACAAACTCAAAGAATATGGCTGCCTAAATATGGTTCCCAATCAGAGACAACGATAAGCACCTGCCTCTGATTGAGAACCATTCCAGACAGCCATAGACTTTGCTAGATAACCCCACTAGCTACAATCCCAAATACATACACACCAAAACCCCAAGACAAAACACACCACAATACAAAAACTCCATGCCACACCCTGGCCTGACCCAATACATGAAGATAAACACAAAATACTTAGACCAGGGCGTGACAATAAGAATGTTATTTAAAAACATTCTGTTCTCTGCATCCTCAAACTCTCTCTATCCACTATCGTGTTAACCTTAATGAGTGCTTGTTTCCTTTGAAATTGGGTCTGTTTGAATAGACTAAAATGAACAGCTTGCATCAATAAAAAAAATATGGCATAACTTTCAGGGAACCATAGTAGAATGTTATCAGAACCTTGCTGCAACCTAAACATGTACGTTCACAGAACAGGCTACATTTTCACTTCTGTTATCAGAACATTTAAAAAACGTTATAAGAAACTTATGGCTTCATTCCCACAACTTCCCAGGACCCAAATGCGCTAGCTGGTTACTCTAATCACCGTGTTGCAGGAGAACTTTCAGGAAGTGGAAAACTTGTAGTGTAATTGAGGGGTTGAAAGGTTCTGAAGTTTGTAATTTCCACTTTAATAAAATGTCAGAATTGATTTTCTCACATGAAAAATGTATCAACCACTACAGAAATGTCCATGAATTATAATCCACATAATAATGAACATTTCCTGTTGCTGCAGGATTATTTTCCTGCTGTAGCAAACTCGCTCAAATTAAGATCCTACACCTAGTTGAACACAACCCAGTTGTCAGGGCAATGTACCAGCAATGCCAATGTAGTGATTATAACCCCACAAGATGTAGCCTGGTCCCAGATCTGTTTGGGCTGTCTAGCCAAGCTTGGTGTGACAATGACCATAGGAGTTGACTAGACAGCACAGGCAGACAAACGTCCATAGAAATTGGCAAGACAGGACTAACAAGTCTGGGACTAGGCTACCACCCATGACAATGCTTCTTCACCTGCATTGCTTGCTGTTTGGGGTTGTAGGCTGGGTTTCTGTACAACATTTTGTGACATCATCTGATGTAAGAAGGGCTTTATAAATACATTTGATTGATTGACCTTAGGAGATGGCAAGACAGAACAAACTGATCTGGGACCTGGCTAGAACAGAGTAGCATTTACTAGCAGATACTCAGAGTCTCTCTCATTCCAGTCCAATTAGCTACGCTCCTCTCCAGCTCTATAGACTGCTGTTTAATAGCATCTTAACATCCTGATCAATCACTTTAATTGATATTTCTCCAGCATTAACACTGGGAGGGCCTGACAGATCCAATTGAAAGATAGAGACTCACATCCCAGTGGACTGTAATTGGGCCCATTATGACTGCAGGCTTGACTGGGGGACTGGAGAATGATGCCAGTGGCATGATAGATATAGAGAGGTAGATAGAGAGATAGAGGGGGGCTTGAATGAAGAGATACAGGACTAGCACTGATTTTGACTGATTTTTCCCTCTACTTTGGTGAGGGAAAATGGACTTGCTACGATTGTGACATGTTGTTGTCTCACCTCGCTATCTGAAGAAGAATGCATCAACGTCCGTGGCTCTGGATAAGAGCGTCTGCTAAATGGTTGTGAGGATCAGAACGACATTCATGTTCTATGGCATCAGTGGGGGATGCTAAACTGAACGTGTTTGTAAGTGCAGTGATTACAAGCTTTTACGTTTTGATATGTTTGCGTTCCCTTATTGTCGTATCATGTTCTTAAAGGCAGAGTGCAGTCAAAACTGGTGATTTCCTATGTGTTTTATCTATTTCAACCCTATGGGGTTGGAGTAATACTGTGAAATTTTGAAAATTATGATAATGCCCTTTAATTGTAAGAGCTTTTTGAAAAGAGTGTCTGAAATGCCAGCCTGTTTCAGTGGGATGGATTTTGGCATGCCTGGTGACATCACTATGCGGTACATTAGATAAAAGACCAATAAGAAAGAGAGTTCCAAACCTTTGCCAATAACAGCAAATGTTCTGTTTTTCCCTCCCCACAGACCACTCCCCAATAGTCCTAGCTAAATTCTTGCTTGAGAAATTGCCCTTTACAAAGCAGCTATTCGTGTTTCTTTTTGACCATATTAATTGAAAACATGAACAGTAAGGTACCTAAATTGTTACCCAGAAATGGTTTTATATTGAGATAAAACCGACTGCGGTGGACCTTACACCTACAACTGCACCTGTGTGTGGTGTTAGCAATTTATGTTTCTCTTTAATAACACAACCCAAAAGCAAATCAAGGGGAGGAAAATAGGTTTGTTCTCAGTGATGCTCTCTCAGTGATTCTCTCCCCAGAACCGAGGGACAGCATGTAGTTTTATAACCCAGCCCTAGCCTGTGGTTGACCCATTAGAATCCCTTGCAATAAAACTAGCCAATGGCCAAATAACAAATACCCTATTTTAGAAGACATATTCCCCCCTCCGAACCATTGATCAATAATTCCCTATTACAGAAAAAAAACACTTTTTCCATTGATCGTTATTACTCTATTGACTCTCGTACTCTGTCGCCGCGTTGTGTATTTATTTTGAAATATTATTAGTGGTTTACTGTATGTATTCAGTGCTTGTAGCTCTAGTTAAGTCTCCTCTCTACCTCAGCCCAGTGTTTGTAGCTCTAGTTAATTCTCCTCTCTACCTCAGCCCAGTGCTTGTAGCTCTAGTTAAGTCTCCTCTCTACCTCAGCCCAGTGTTTGTAGCTCTAGTTAAGTCTCCTCTCTACCTCAGCCCAGTGCTTGTAGCTCTAGTTAAGTCTCCTCTCTACCTCAGCCCAGTGTTTGTAGCTCTAGTTAAGTCTCCTCTCTACCTCAGCCCAGTGCTTGTAGCTCTAGTTAAGTCTCCTCTCTACCTCAGCCCAGTGTTTGTAGCTCTAGTTAAGTCTCCTCTCTACCTCAGCCCAGTGTTTGTAGCTCTAGTTAATTCTCCTCTCTACCTCAGCCCAGTGTTTGTAGCTCTAGTTAAGTCTCCTCTCTACCTCAGCCCAGTGCTTGTAGCTCTAGTTAAGTCTCCTCTCTACCTCAGCCCAGTGTTTGTAGCTCTAGTTAAGTCTCCTCTCTACCTCAGCCCAGTGTTTGTAGCTCTAGTTAATTCTCCTCTCTACCTCAGCCCAGTGTTTGTAGCTCTAGTTAAGTCTCCTCTCTACCTCAGCCCAGTGTTTGTAGCTCTAGTTAAGTCTCCTCTCTAACTCAGCCCAGTGCTTGTAGCTCTAGTTAATTCTCCTCTCTACCTCAGCCCAGTGCTTGTAGCTCTAGTTAATTCTCCTCTCTACCTCAGCCCAGTGCTTGTAGCTCTAGTTAATTCTCCTCTCTACCTCAGCCCAGTGTTTGTAGCTCTAGTTAAGTCTCCTCTCTACCTCAGCCCAGTGTTTGTAGCTCTAGTTAATTATCCTCTCTACCTCAGCCCAGTGCTTGTAGCTCTAGTTAAGTCTCCTCTCTACCTCAGCCCAGTGCTTGTAGCTCTAGTTAATTCTCCTCTCTACCTCAGCCCAGTGTTTGTAGCTCTAGTTAAGTCTCCTCTCTACCTCAGCCCAGTGTTTGTAGCTCTAGTTAATTATCCTCTCTACCTCAGCCCAGTGCTTGTAGCTCTAGTTAAGTCTCCTCTCTACCTCAGCCCAGTGCTTGTAGCTCTAGTTAAGTCTCCTCTCTACCTCAGCCCAGTGTTTGTAGCTCTAGTTAAGTCTCCTCTCTACCTCAGCCCAGTGCTTGTAGCTCTAGTTAAGTCTCCTCTCTACCTCAGCCCAGTGTTTGTAGCTCTAGTTAAGTCTCATCTCTACCTCAGCCCAGTGCTTGTAGCTCTAGTTAAGTCTCCTCTCTACCTCAGCCCAGTGCTTGTAGCTCTAGTTAATTCTCCTCTCTACCTCAGCCCAGTGCTTGTAGCTCTAGTTAATTCTCCTCTCTACCTCAGCCCAGTGTTTGTAGCTCTAGTTAAGTCTCCTCTCTACCTCAGCCCAGTGCTTGTAGCTCTAGTTAAGTCTCCTCTCTACCTCAGCCCAGTGTTTGTAGCTCTAGTTAAGTCTCCTCTCTACCTCAGCCCAGTGCTTGTAGCTCTAGTTAAGTCTCCTCTCTACCTCAGCCCAGTGCTTGTAGCTCTAGTTAATTCTCCTCTCTACCTCAGCCCAGTGCTTGTAGCTCTAGTTAATTCTCCTCTCTACCTCAGCCCAGTGCTTGTAGCTCTAGTTAATTCTCCTCTCTACCTCAGCCCAGTGTTTGTAGCTCTAGTTAAGTCTCCTCTCTACCTCAGCCCAGTGTTTGTAGCTCTAGTTAAGTCTCCTCTCTACCTCAGCCCAGTGTTTGTAGCTCTAGTTATTTCTCCTCTCTACCTCAGCCCAGTGTTTGTAGCTCTAGTTATTTCTCCTCTCTACCTCAGCCCAGTGTTTGTAGCTCTAGTTAGGTCTCCTCTCTACCTCAGCCCAGTGCTTGTAGCTCTAGTTAAGTCTCCTCTCTACCTCAGCCCAGTGTTTGTAGCTCTAGTTAAGTCTCCTCTCTACCTCAGCCCAGTGTTTCTTCCCTGGATCGGAATGTCACTGGCAAAGATGCCATATGGCATTCCCGTGTTCCGCATTCTGCATTCCATGTTCCGCCATTAGATACGGAACCTCAGGAGTCACTCCCAATGTCTTCATTAATCTTGACTAACTCCTGTGTGCCCGAGAGCTGCTGCCTCCAATGTAGTGATCTGGGGCCCAGCCCTGCTGACGATGGCACAATCACACACCACTCACTCCGTCACCACCCTGCGCTCAGGTCCCCACTGTCAGCAGTACAGGAGGAAGAATGGGTCTGATTGTTTGCAGTGTTTTTACATTTCTCTGTTGGAAATTATCTGACCAACAGTCCTTGTAGCTAACATCTCTGTATTCAAATAGGTAAAGCATTGTTGTGCTATAACAACAGAAACCGTTATTGTATCTTCTCTACCGGTATGCTTTTCTCTTTGTTGGAAATTAGGCATTCGTGTAGAATGGCTTCCATTCAATAGTATGTGTTGATGAACTGGACTATCTACAGGTTATTAAGAGAGAACAAGAGAGGAAGAAAGGCGATGAGAAGTTTTTATGAGAAGAAATAGTCTGAAAATCCCTACGACAAAGACATACCTCTGTAATTCACAGTCATTCATACAGTCTGTATGCCCTTTGTGTAGTGATTTATAGATGTGTCTTTCTCTAGGTCATGTTGGGGTGTTGGACACAGTGAAGAGGCATAGAGGATGCAGACAGTGTCTTTAAGCTGTCTCACTCAAACTGACTGCTGAATACAACATCAGCTATTCCCACTGACGCAAGTCCAGCAAATAGGTAAAGCTTTTACAAAGATAATGAAGGCTATTCAATGTCCTGTAGAAGCTGAAAATGTGGTTGGTAACAGGTTTGAATGTGTTGCTGTTAGCAGGTTTGAATGTGTGGCTGTTATCAGGTTTGAATGTGTGGCTGTTGGCAGGTTTGAATGTGTTGCTGTTATCAGGTTTGAATGTGTGGCTGTTAGCAGGTTTGAATGTGTGGCTGTTATCAGGTTTGAATGTGTGGCTGTTAGCAGGTTTGAATGTGTTGCTGTTATCAGGTTTGAATGTGTTGCTGTTATCAGGGTTGAATGTGTGGCTGTTATCAGGTTTGAATGTGTGGCTGTTAGCAGGTTTGAATGTGTGGCTGTTAGCAGGTTTGAATGTGTTGCTGTTATCAGGTTTGAATGTGTTGCTGTTATCAGGGTTGAATGTGTGGCTGTTATCAGGTTTGAATGTGTGGCTGTTAGCAGGTTTGAATGTGTTGCTGTTATCAGGTTTGAATGTGTTGCTGTTATCAGGTTTGAATGTGTTGCTGTTATCAGGTTTGAATGTGTTGCTGTTATCAGGTTTGAATGTGTTGCTGTTATCAGGTTTGAATGTGTGGCTGTTATCAGGTTTGAATGTGTGGCTGTTAGCAGGTTTGAATGTGTGGCTGTTAGCAGGTTTGAATGTGTTGCTGTTATCAGGTTTGAATGTGTTGCTGTTATCAGGTTTGAATGTGTGGCTGAGCACTACTGCACATTAGCCCTTCCTTGACATGGATGAGCTTTTCTATCTGTCTTTAAATTATAGTAATAATAAATCATGTATATACAGTGCCTTTGGAAAGTATTCAGAGCCCTTGACTTTTTCCACATGTTGTTACATTTTCTAAAAGTGATTATACATTTAATATCCCCCCATCAATACCCCATAACGAGAAAGCAAAAACAGTTATTTTTTTTATTTTTTTTGCAAATGTATAAAATATTAAAAACAGAAAAACCTTATTTACATAAGTTTTCAGCCCCTTTGCTATGAGACAAAAACTATTGATTCAAATTCAATTGATTGACAGTGCACATCAGGGCAAAAACCAAGTCATAAGGTCAAAGGAATTGTCCGTAGAGCTCAGAGACAGGATTGTGTCGAGGTACAGATCTGGGGAAGGATAGAAAAACATTTATACAGCATTGAAGTTCCCCAAGAACACAGTGGCCTCCATCGTTCTTAAATGGAAGATGTTTAGAACCACCGAGGCTCTTCCCAGAGCTGGCCGCCCGGTCAAACTGAGCAAGGGATTTAACCAAGAACCTGATGGTCACTCTGACAGAGCTTTAGAGTGTTGAGATCAGAGAACCTTCCAGAAGGATAACCATCTCTGCAGCACTCCACCAATCAGGCCTTTATGGTAGGGTGGCCAAACGGAAGCCACTTCTCAGTGAAAGGCACATGACAGTCTGCTTGGAAGAAGATTCTCTGGTCTGATTAAACCAAGATTAAACTCGTTGGCCTGAATGTCAAGCGCCACGTCTGGAGGAAACCTGGCACCATCCTTATGCTGAAGCATGGTGGTGGCAGCATTGTGCTGTGGGGATGTTTTTCAGCAGCAGGGACTGGGAGAATAGTTGTGATCAAGGCAAAGATGAAAAGAGAAAAGTACAGAGAGATCCTTGATGAAAACCTGCTCCAGAGCATTCAGGACCTCAGACTGGGGTTAAGGTTCACCTTCCAACAGGACAACGACCCTAAGCACACAGCCAAGAAAACTCAGGAGTGGCTTCGGGACAAGTCTCTGAATGTCCTTGAGTGAACCAGCCAGAGCCCAGACTTTAACCCAATCGAACATCTCTGGAGAGACCTGAAAATACCTGTGCAGCGACGCTACCCATCCAACCAGACAGAGCATGAGAGGTTCTGCAGAGAAGAATGGGAGAAACTCCCCAAATACTGGTGTGCCAAGCTTGTAGAGTCATACCCAAGAAGATTTGATTCTGTAATCACAGCCAACGGTGCTTCAACAAAGTACTGAGTAAAGGGTCTGAATACTTAAATGTGATATTGCATTTTAGTATTTTTTTATGAATTAGCAAACAATTCTAAAAAACTGTTTTTGCTTTATCGTTATGGGGTGTTGTGTGTTGATTGCTGAGGGAAGAAAACTATTTAATACATTTAAAATAAGGCTGTAACGTAACAACATGCGGAAAAGGTCAAGGGGTATACTTTCTGAAGGCACTGTAAATACCATTTAGCAGAATATTTTATCTAAAGGAGCTACTGTCATGCGTCATATCCTGAGCTGTTTTACAGAACACAGGAAACATCCTCTGTTGCCAAAATCAGAGACAGACGCAGATCAATCAGATTTAGAAGTTGATTCATCTAATAATAATGCTTTTGTGAACTGGACGGTGTTCATACGCTGCTGTTGCTTTGGGGCAGAGGTATTGCTGTATTGTTGCTAGAATGGATGGTGTGATTGTGAGGGTGGAACAAAAAGAGGTTTTATTCTTTTGTTGTTTGAGGTTTTGTCATTTTACGAAGAGAAAATAGAAGATAGAGACAGAACTAAGGAGAGAGAGAGTGGGGGAGAGAGCGAGAAAGAGAGACACAGAGAGAGAGAGAGAGCGAGAGAGATAGACAATAGACAGAGACAGAGCAGAGTCATTACACATCACTCCCACATCCAGATAACTCAGAAGGAGAGAAAAAGGGGAAAAGAGAGAAGGGAGGAGAGTGCTATCCTTTTTTGGCGTCTAAACATGTAAGTTAACAGAAACAAGTCTAGAGAGAGAGAGAGAGAGAGAGAGAGAGAGAGAGAGAGAGAGAGAGAGAGAGAGAGAGAGAGAGAGAGAGAGAGAGAGAGAGAGAGAGAGAGAGAGAGAGAGAGAGAGAGAGCGAAAGAGAGAGAGAGAGAGAGAGAGAGAGAGAGAGAGAGAGAGAGAGAGAGAGAGAGAGAGAGAGAGAGAGAGAAAGAGAGAGAGGGAGAGAGCTAGAAATAGAGAGAGAGGGAGAGAGAAAGAGAGAGAGAGGAAGAGAGAAAGAGAGGGAGAGAGCTAGAAATAGAGAGAGAGGGAGAGAGAGAGAGAGAGAGAGGGAGAGAGAGAGAGAGAGAGAGAGAGAGAGAGAGAGAGAGAGAGAGAGAGAGAGAGAGGAGAGAGAGAGGAGAGAGAGGGAGAGAGAGAGGGAGAGAGAGAGAGAGAGAGAGAGAGAGAGAGAGAGAGAGAGAGAGAGAGAGGAGAGAGAGAGGGATGGAGAAGGAGAGAGAGAGGCAGAGAGAAATAGAGAGGGAGAGAGAAAGAGAGAGAGGGAGAGAACTAGAAATAGAGAGAGAGGGAGAGAGAAAGAGAGAGAGAGGGAGAGAGAAAGAGAGGGAGAGAGCTAGAAATAGAGAGAGAGGGAGAGAGAAAGAGAGAGAGAGAGGGAGAGAGCTAGAAATAGAGAGAGAGGGAGAGAGAAAGAGAGAGAGAGAGGGAGAGAGAAGGAGACAGAGAGAGAGGGATAGAGAAGGAGAGAGAGGGTGAGAGAAAGAGAGAGAGAGGGAGAGAGAAAGAAAGAGAGGGAGAGAGAGAGAGAGAGAGAGAGAGAGAGAGAGAGAGAGAGAGAGGGAGAGAGAAGGAGAGAGAGGGTGAGAGAAAGAGAGAGAGGGAGATAGAACTAGAAATAGGGGGCGAGAGTTAGAAACACTTAAAGTTGCTCTCCCAAAGCTTCTCTCTCTTTCTTTCTTTCTCTCGTCAGCATGAAAATTCATTAGAGATCATGTGACTGAGAGCATTCTGTCTTCCTTTCCTCTCAGAGAGGCAGAGAGTCAGTCCAACCTGACGTGGCACATTTGTGCTTTTGCATGAGGCACACATCAGCAGTTCATCTTGATAACATCGAAAGGGCCATGTCAACAGATTTGAGGAGATAACCTTTTGTGAATATAATTTCATACTTTGTAAATCTGGGGTGGTGCAGTAGTTCTGCAATGACCTCTATACACTGTTAGTTATCATTGATTTGATTGGCTTGTACACCTCCAGCTACCTGGGGCGGCAGGTAGCCTAGTGTTTATAGCGTTGGACTAGTAACCAAAAAGGTTGCAATATCAAATTCCAAAGCTGACAAGGTAAAACTCTGTCGCTCTGCCCCTGAACAAGGTAAAACTCTGTCGTTCTGCTCCTGAACAAGGCAGTTAACCTGTTCTTAAGCTGGCATTGAAAATAACTGACTTGCCTTGTTACATAGAGGTAAAAAAAACTAAAAGAGACAAATATAGCAACAGTATTTGATGGTAGAGAAATAGGAAAACAGCAGCAAACAGAAGAGAAAAGCACATCTAAGAATCATTGTTACATATTCTAACAGATTTCTAGAGACACAGCATATGCGAACAGAGCAGAAACAGAACCGAAAGAGAAAAAATTAATAAATCAATAGGCTAGCTCCAAACAGATTTAAAGCATCTTTGTACTGACCTGCCTAGTTAAATGAAGGTTACATAAAAAAAAATACATGTTTGTAGAATGACTCAAGACGTCTCTTTGCGTCCAGTGATGACTACATTAAAGTGGCAGCATGGAACACAGGCGTGGGTCAGAACCCTCCAGAGCAACCCTCAGAACCTCTTACAAATGGAATCCTCTCCAGCCAATGGCAAGCCTGAAGTGGGCATCAAGTTGATCCCCATGGTAACAGAGAGGAATGGTAGAGCACTCTCCACCTCCCTCTGCTCCTTCTCTCCCTCCTTCTCGCTCCTTCTCTCCATCCTTTCCTTTCATGTCTAAATGCTTGTCCATTGTTAGGATTCCGTCTTGGAGATTCTGAGGATGAGAGTGGAGAGGGGTGTTCAGAAAAAAGAGGAGAGGAGAGGCAGCTACTATCCCAAGGAATGGATGAGTGTTTGTGTTGTCTGTACTCTATGTGTATGATGTATAATGGAAGGGTCTGGCTGAGACAAGGGCTTTGTTTGTTTGTGTGTCAGTTCAAGCTCAAGATGACTGGTGAGGAGCTTTGACATTACACAGCCTGAACTGTAGCTGAGTTCTTCACTCCTGGTCTCACACACACACACGCACTCACACACACACACACACACACACACACACACACACACACACACACACACACACACACACACACACACACACACACACACACACACACACACACACACACACACACACACACACACACACACCTGCTGAGACACACACACACACACACACACACACACACACACACACACACACACACACACACACACACACACACACACACACACACACACACACACACACACACACACACACACGCGCACACACACACCTGATCCTGCTGAGACATAGGGTTTTGTTCCTGGTTCAGGCTTCTAACTTAAGCTAACATACCCTGTAGTTCTCCAGGTCTAGAGATCTAACTAAAGCTAACATAACCTGTAGTTCTCCAGGTCTAGAGATCTAACTAAAGCTAACATAACCTGTAGTTCTCCAGGTCTAGAGATCTATCTAAAGCTAACATAACCTGTAGTTCTCCAGGTCTAGAGATCTAACTAAAGCTAACATACCCTGTAGTTCTCCAGGTCTAGAGATCTAACTAAAGCTAACATAACCTGTAGTTCTCCAGGTCTCGAGATCTAACTAAAGCTAACATAACCTGTAGTTCTCCAGGTCTAGAGATCTAACTAAAGCTAACATACCCTGTAGTTCTCCAGGTCTAGAGATCTAACTAAAGCTAACATAACCTGTAGTTCTCCAGGTCTCGAGTTCTAACTAAAGCTAACATACCCTGTAGTTCTCCAGGTCTAGAGATCTAACTAAAGCTAACATAACCTGTAGTTCTCCAGGTCTCGAGTTCTAACTAAAGCTAACATAACCTGTAGTTCTCCAGGTCTAGAGATCTATCTAAAGCTAACATGACCTGTAGTTCTCCAGGTCTCGAGATCTAACTAAAGCTAACATACCCTGTAGTTCTCCAGGTCTAGAGATCTAACTAAAGCTACATACCCTGTAGTTCTCCAGGTCTAGAGATCTAACTAAAGCTAACATAACCTGTAGTTCTCCAGGTCTCGAGTTCTAACTAAAGCTAACATAACCTGTAGTTCTCCAGGTCTAGAGATCTAACTAAAGCTACATACCCTGTAGTTCTCCAGGTCTAGAGATCTAACTAAAGCTACATACCCTGTAGTTCTCCAGGTCTAGAGATCTAACTAAAGCTAACATAACCTGTAGTTCTCCAGGTCTAGAGATCTATCTAAAGCTAACATAACCTGTAGTTCTCCAGGTCTCGAGATCTAACTAAAGCTAACATACCCTGTAGTTCTCCAGGTCTAGAGATCTAACTAAAGCTAACATAAGTTATGGCAAGGCGATCCCCGAGGGGAACTCCACCCCCCCATTCAGCTGAAAAGGTGGCGCAGGAAATTCAAAAATATTCTTTAGAAATATTTAACTTTCAAACATTAACAAGTCCAATACAGCAAATGAAAGATAAATATATTGTTCATCTACCCATCATGTCTGATTTTTTAAATGTTTTACAGCGAAAACACAACGTATATTTATGTTAAACCACCACCAAATCAGAGGAAAAATGCAGCCATTTTTTCCAGCCAAAGATAGAGTCACAAAAGCAGGAGTAGAGATAAAAATGAATCACTAACCTTTTGAAAATCTTAATCAGATGACACTCATATGACATGTTACACAATACATTTATGTTTTGTTTGATAATATGCATATTTATATCCACAAATCTCGGTTTACATTGACGCCATGTTCAGAAATGCCTCCAAAATATCCGGAGGAATTATAGAAAGCTATGTCAGATAACAATTACTCATCATAAACTTTGACTAAAGATACATGTTCTACATATAATTAAAGATACACTGGTTCTTAATGCAACCGATGTGTCAGATTTTTTTTAAACGTTACGAAAAAAGCCTACCATGCAATAATCTGAGACAGCGCTCAGACTTAAAAGTATTTCTCCGCCATGTTGGAGTCAACAGAAATACGAAATTACATCACAAATATTCCCTTACCTTTGATGATCTTTCATCAGAATGCAGTGCAAGGAGTCCTAGTTCCACAATAAATCGTTGTTTTGTTCCATAATGTCCAATACTAGTGTCCAATTAGCTGCATTTGCTAGCACTTTCAGCTCACGTGCCCAAAAGCTGACGCTGGTCCAGGACAACTCGCACGAAAACTTCAAAAATATATATTCCAGGTCAAATAAACTGGTCAAACTAAGTAGAGAATCAATCTTCAGGATGTTATTTTCATATATCCAATAACGTTCCAACCGGATCATACATATTCAGCTGCAGCCAAATGGAACGACGGTGGCACCCACAGAGAAACGCGCCACAGGGAAATTGCATTCTGCCAAGACCGTGACTATTTCCCCTCCCATTCGGTAAAAGTTCACACCAAAAGCTCGATTCCATGTTCTTCAGAGTGTTTTCTGTCCAATAGTAATAATAATATGCATATATTAGTAATCTAGGACAGAGTAGGATGCAGTTCACTATGGGCACGCAATTCATCCAAAGTGAAAATACTACCCCCTATCCTCAACAAGATTTATAACCTGTAGTTCTCCAGGTCTAGAGTTCTAACTAAAGCTAACATACCGTGTAGTTCTCCAGGTGTAGAGTTATATCTAAAGCTAACATACCCTGTAGTTCTCCAGGTCTACAGTTCTAACTAAATCTAACATACCCTGTAGCTCTCCACGTCCACCGTTCTAACTAAAGCTAACATACCCTGTAGGACCAGAGAAGGTGACAACTGCCTCAAAGTTTAGGAGTACTTTTTCATCTGACAAGTAAGATGAATGTGATGAATGATGATCTGAAGTGATGAATTGCTGGCTGAAATGGCTAATAAGGAGATGCAGTAATGAATAAATGGGTATGGATGTGTTTATTTGGGAAGATGGGTCTAACCAAATAAGAATTCATCACCACATATCATTTCTCTGTGTGAACATATGGGATTTGCTAGTTTTTTTTGTCTGCAGTGTTATATGTGTATCAGGAAGGAGAAGGGGGGAATGGAAGGAAGAGAGGGATAAGTTGAGGGTGAGTCAAAGTGTTTAGCATGGAAGAGTGGAGATGCACAGTAATGGCTTATGATGAAGGCAATCTTATGTAGTTGGATGGATTTTTAAAGCCGTAAAAATAGCGAGTAATAAACTCAGTGACATTGATGTGCTATCCAGGTCACTCACCGTAAAAAGGAAAAACTTTTCTGTTATACCTTTCGTACTAAGATGTTTTTTCCGCCAACTATAACATCCCACTAACTGTAGCATCTCGCTAACTATAGCATCCCACCAACTTCGGCATCCTGCTAACTTTGGAATCCCACCAACTTTAGCATCCCGCCAATTTTTGCAGACTTTTCTCATGAAAGGTGTTGCTGGCGACAAAACCAATACTTTTATTTCCACCAACCAACCTAGTCATGATTACAGTAAAGTTCTGCCTATGGCTTGCTATGAAATAGAGCCATACTGCTGAAGAGGAATTGGCACGCACTACACTCTTAGCACTGTAACTTTGAGTTCCTGATGCACAACTCTCATTTGTGGAAATCAATCACAAAGTTTCACAGAGATGACGCACTTCCTGCTTCTACCATATCAGCTTCGTATTGTCGCGTACTTAATCGGTATAACAAGAACATTTTCAAACACCCATCACTTTATAAACATAGATCAGGGGTGGACAACCCTGATGAAGAGCAAGCTGGATTTCGTTCCAACCCTATTTTAAGGAAAGTTCACCCAAGTGACAAAATATCGACAACAAACTAACATCACTCAGAAAGTCCATCTGACACATAATTTACACGCAATATCAATTTCCAACACCTCCCACCGTTCAGAGTTCACAACCCTTCCCATTGTTCAGAGTTGCCAAACCTTCCCACCATTCAGAGTTCCCAACCCCTCCCACCGTTCAGTTCCCAACCCTTCCCACCGTTCAGAGTTCCCAACCCCTCCCACCATTTAGAGTTCCCAACCCCTCCCACCGTTCAGTTCCCAACCCCTCCCACCATTCAGAGTTTCCAACCCCTCCCAACCCCTCCCATCGTTCAGAGTTCCCAACCCCTCCCACCGTTCAGTTCCCAACCCTTCCCACCATTCAGTTCCCAACCCCTCCCACTATTCAGAGTTCCCAACCCCTCCCACCGTTCAGTTCCCAACCCTTCCCACCGTTCAGAGTTCCCAACCCCTCCCACCGTTCAGAGTTCCCAACCCCTCCCACCATTCAGTGTTCTCAACTCCTCCCACCGTTCAGTTCCCAACCCTTCCCACCGTTCAGTTCCCAACCCCTCCCACTATTCAGAGTTCCCAACCCCTCCCACCGTTCAGTTCCCAACCCTTCCCACCGTTCAGTTCCCAACCCTTCCCACCGTTCAGAGTTCCCAACCCCTCCCACTATTCAGAGTTCCCAACCCCTCCCACCGTTCAGTTCCCAATCCTTCCCACCGTTCAGAGCTCCAACCCCTCCCACCGTTCAGAGTTCCCAACCCCTCCCACCATTCAGCGTTCCCAACTCCTCCCACCGTTCAGAGTTCCTAACCCCTCGCACAGTTCAGAGTTCCCAACCCCTCCCACCGTACTGAAATGGGGCCAGGAGATAAAGAGAGTCCAGTTACAGTGGGGCAAAAAAAGTATTTAGTCAGACACCAATTGTGCAAGTTCTCGCACTTAAAGAGATGAGAGAGGCCTGTAATTTTCATCATAGGTACACTTCAACTATGACAGACAAAATGAGGAAAAAAAATCCAGAAAAACACATTGTAGGGTTTTAATGAATTTATTTGCAAATTATGGTTGAAAATAAGTATTTGGTCACCTACAAACAAGCAAGATTTCTGGCTCTCACAGACCTGTAACTTCTTCTTTAAGAGGCTCCTCTGTCCTCCACTCGTTACCTGTATTAATGGCACCTGTTTGAACTTGTTATCAGTATAAAAGACACAAGTATATCTCCCTCGATCTGGGGCTCCACGCAAGATCTCACCTCGTGGGGTCAAAATTATCACAAGAACGGTGAGCAAAAATCCCAGAACCACATAGGGGGACCTAGTATATGACCTCCAGAGAGCTGGGACCAAAGTAACAAAGCCTACCATCAGTAACACACTACGCCACCAGGGACTCAAATCCTGCAGTGCCAGACGTGTCCCCCTGCTTAAGCCAGTACATGAGAGCATTTGGATGATCCAGAAGAAGATTGGGAGAATGTCATATGGTCAGATGAAAACTCAACTTGTCGTGTTTGGAGGACAAAGAATCCTGAGTTGCATCCAAAGAACACCATACCTACTGTGAAGCATGGGGGTGGAAACATCATGCTTTGGGGCTGTTTTTCTGCAAAGGGACCAGGACGACTGATTTGCAAATAAATTCATAAAAAATCCTACATGTGTGTGTGTGTGTGTGTGTGTGTGTGTGTGTGTGTGTGTGTGTGTGTGTGTGTGTGTGTGTGTGTGTGTGTGTGTGTGTGTGTGTGTGTGTGTGTGTGTGTGTGTGTGTGTGTGTGTGTGTGTGTGTGTGTGTGTTTTAGGCATGACTCTGAATTAGGGAGTTTAGGATCGATGTCTGGTGTAATTATATGGATCAGCCACTAGCCAGGGTGTACTGTTCACGACTCTACTTTCCTTAGCTAACCTTCCCCCTTAACAGGCAGTCCCTGGGCCGCTCTCAATACACACCCTGGACCGCTCTCAATACACACACTGGGCCGCTCTCAATACACACCCTGGACCTCTATCAATACACACCCTGGGCCGCTATCAATACACACCCTGGACCGCTCTCAATACACACCCTGGGCCGCTATCAATACACACCCTGGACCGCTCTCAATACACACCCTGGACCGCTCTCAATACACACTCTGGACCGCTCTCAATACACACCCTGGACCGCTCTCAATACACACCCTGGACCTCTATCAATACACACCCTGGACCGCTATCAATACACACCCTGGACCACTCTCAATACACACCCTGGACCGCTCTCAATACACACCCTGGACCGCTATCAATACACACCCTGGACCGCTATCAATACACACCCTGGACCACTCTCAATACACACCCTGGACCGCTCTCAATACACACCCTGGACCGCTCTCAATACACACCCTGGACCGCTATCAATACACACCCTGGACCGCTATCAATACACACCCTGGACCGCTATCAATACACACCCTGGACCGCTCTCAATACACACCCTGGGCCGCTCTCAATACACACCCTGGACCGCTCTCAATACACACCCTGGGCCGCTATCAAACAAACAAACAAACACACAATGCAGCAAACTCAGCAGCCACCTCCCAATGGACCTAGAAAATGTCAAGAACAATCTATTTTTCTATTTGTTCTACTTGTAATTGTACCAGGCAAAGTCTGTTTGAGTTTTGCAAGTTTTTTTTACAAGAGAGACCTGCATTAAATTGCTGCAAACATTTAGTTACAGAAAATGATCCAAAATAGAATAACATTAAAAAAGTATAAATTATGACAGAGATATAAACATTAAAATAGAAATATTTGGGGGAAGATTTTTCCCCCTCTGTTAATCCTCATGTTTTTTCCCCAAAATAAGTATGTCATTATCAGACTACCTGTCTGTCTTAGATAGAACCTGTCTGTCTTAGATAGAACCTGTCTGTTTTAGATATCAACTGTCTGTCTTAGATAGAACCTGTCATAAATATAATTTGTCTGTCTTAGATAGATATAACCTATCGAAGACAGACGGGTTATATTTACGACAGGTTGAATCTAAGACAGACAGGTTATATCTATCTAAGACAGACAGATCCTAAAACAGACAGGTTCTATCGATCTAAGACAGACAGGTTCTATCTAAGACAGACAAGTTCTATCTAAAACAGACAGGTTCTATCGATCTAAGACAGACAGGTTATATCTAAGACAGCCAGTTCTATCTATCTGTTTTAGAACCCATCTGTTCAGTGGTTGGAGTTAAACAAAGCAACGTTCACACAATTTCTTTGTGCAGTTGGTTGCAAGTTACATCATCTCAAGCAACTCTGCTGTTACTTTAAGCAACTCAAATGCCATTAAAATTGCATGAACAGCCAATCACATTAAAACTGCTTCTGTCATGTTGTTTGAGAATTCTAAACTCACCCCATGTTGTTCTGTTGCATTACAAATGATTTGTTTATCCAACCATTTGGTTATTGTAACAGCATGGATATAGACAAAATGCAGCCTGTGCAATTTAGCCAGCTAGCCAAAATGATATTGCAAACACCAACACAGCTCGCACCAAACTAACCAAGGAATAAAGCTAATGTTAGCTAGCTAGCACAATTCATGGAGAACAATTTCAGTTGAGACTGGTCAAGCAGAGGTTTGGGTTGAATAATGTCTCAGATAGACATTATCACATGATGACAATCAAATCTCTTCAACTCCTCCCATCAGACACAACTATATGATTCATCTATTCTCTTTGATCTACAGAGATGTTCCACATTCTCCTGGCTCATTGGATAATTGATACGCCTCTCTCTCGCTCTCTTTATCTCGAGCTGTCTCACGCTGTCTCTCTCTCTCCTACAATCTCTCTTTCAATCTCTCTCTCTCTCTGGCTGTCTCATGCTGTCTCTCTCTCCTACAATCTCTCTTTCAATCTCTCTCTCTCTCTGGCTGTCTCATGCTGTCTCTCTCTCCTACAATCTCTCTTTCAATCTCTCTCTCTCTCTGGCTGTCTCATGCTGTCTCTCTCTCTCCTACAATCTCTCTTTCAATCTCTCTCTCTCTCTGGCTGTCTCACGCTGTCTCTCTCCTACAATCTCTCTTTCAATCTCTCTCTCTCTGGCTGTCTCATGCTGTCTCTCTCTCTCCTACAATCTCTCTTTCAATCTCTCTCTCTCTCTGGCTGTCTCATGCTGTCTCTCTCTCTCCTACAATCTCTCTTTCAATCTCTCTCTCTCTCTGGCTGTCTCACGCTGTCTCTCTCCTACAATCTCTCTTTCAATCTCTCTCTCTCTCTGGCTGTCTCACGCTGTCTCTCTCCTACAATCTCTCTTTCAATCTCTCTCTCTCTCTGGCTGTCTCATGCTGTCTCTCTCTCTCTCTCTGGCTGTCCCCGTTTCTCTCTACATGTCGGAATTGACTCCTAATGTGATTGGCAACTCAAATATGGACATAAATTAGACATTTTATGAATAGTTAAATTGTTCTGCCTGCTCCCAGATATTATCCCATGGAAACTTAGGAAGATTTTCTTTCCATATACTTGTATATGTACATATTTTTCTTGCTTTCATTTGTAATCCTTATAAAGTGTTCGGTCTATAATGATAATAGGTCTGTCAGTCAGAGATATGAGACCGATTTCAAAGCTTGAAATATTCATGAGTCGATTAAACAAACGCAAAAAGGGACAAAGAGGTGAAAAAGAGCTGTGAGATTTGGCAAAATGGAAACATTCTCATTACCCTTAAAAACAACACTGTGCAAAGGGCCTGGCCATTTCACGGACAATAGACGAGCTTGAGTTGAAAATGACCATGCTAGAAAATGTTGTTTTCAAAGTATTGTCTTCAGTTCAGAATGGCGGTGATGGTGCAATGGGACATCTACAGTACATGGGACCATTCTGTTAGGGAAGCTATTTATTTACAGAGCTCTAAACCTATACACACAGACACACACACACACACTGGCACACACAGGCACACACACAGACACACACAGACACACAGACACACACACACACACACACACACACACACACACACACACACAGGCACACACACAGACACACGCACAGGCACACACACACAGACACACACACAGACGCACATATACACACACACTGGCACACACACGCACACACAAAGGCACACAAACAGAGCCTTCTATCCATCAGAGGACAGTAATTAACAGTATTGACCTTTTCAGACAAACTGTTTGTATGTTGATTACATTTATCACACTTCTACTTCAGCTGTTGGTCCTGTTGTTGTCCTACAGGAGGAAATAGAAAACCTGCTAACACACACACACACACACACACACACACACACACACACACACACACACACACACACACACACACACACACACACACACACACACACACACACACACACACACACACACACACACACACACACACATGTTGCTTCAGTATAAGGGTAGTTGCAGTAATGATACAAGATAAATAGGATGTGTCCCCAACAACCCCAGCATTGGTGAATGAATAATCCCCTCCTCTTCTTTACAGAGCCCAGACTACCCTGTTCCCTATACAGCACACCCTCCTCTTCTTTACAGAGCCCAGACTACCCTGTTCCCTATACAGCACACCCTCCTCTTCTTTACAGAGCCCAGACTACCCTGTTCCCTATACAGCACACCCTCCTCTTCTTTACAGTGCCCAGACTACCCTGTTCCCTATACAGCACACCCTCCTCTTCTTTACAGTGCCCAGACTACCCTGTTCCCTATACAGTACACCCTCCTCTTCTTTACAGAGCCCAGACTACCCTGTTCCCTATACAGCACACCCTCCTCTTCTTTACAGTGCCCAGACTACCCTGTTCCCTATACAGCACACCCTCCTCTTCTTTACAGTGCCCAGACTACCCTGTTCCCTATACAGCACACCCTCCTCTTCTTTACAGTGCCCAGACTACCCTGTTCCCTGTACAGTACACCCTCCTCTTCTTTACAGAGCCCAGACTTCCCTGTTCCCTATACAGTACACCCTCCTCTTCTTTACAGTGCCCAGACTACCCTGTTCCCTATACAGCACACCCTCCTCTTCTTTACAGAGCCCAGACTTCCCTGTTCCCTATACAGTACACCCTCCTCTTCTTTACAGAGCCCAGACTTCCCTGTTCCCTATACAGTACACCCTCCTCTTCTTTACAGAGCCCAGACTTCCCTGTTCCCTATACAGTACACCCTCCTCTTCTTTACAGAGCCCAGACTTCCCTGTTCCCTATACAGTACACCCTCCTCTTCTTTACAGAGCCCAGACTTCCCTGTTCCCTATACAGTACACCCTCCTCTTCTTTACAGAGCCCAGACTTCCCTGTTCCCTATACAGTAAACCCTCCTCTTCTTTACAGAGCCCAGACTTCCCTGTTCCCTATACAGCACACCCTCCTCTTCTTTACAGAGCCCAGACTTCCCTGTTCCCTATACAGTACACCCTCCTCTTCTTTACAGTGCCCAGACTACCCTGTTCCCTATACAGCACACCCTCCTCTTCTTTACAGTGCCCAGACTACCCTGTTCCCTATACAGCACACCCTCCTCTTCTTTACAGTGCCCAGACTACCCTGTTCCCTATACAGCACACCCTCCTCTTCTTTACAGTGCCCAGACTACCCTGTTCCCTATACAGTACACCCTCCTCTTCTTTACAGAGCCCAGACTACCCTGTTCCCTATACAGCACACCCTCCTCTTCTTTACAGTGCCCAGACTACCCTGTTCCCTATACAGCACACCCTCCTCTTCTTTACAGTGCCCAGACTACCCTGTTCCCTATACAGCACACCCTCCTCTTCTTTACAGTGCCCAGACTACCCTGTTCCCTATACAGCACACCCTCCTCTTCTTTACAGTGCCCAGACTACCCTGTTCCCTGTACAGTACACCCTCCTCTTCTTTACAGAGCCCAGACTTCCCTGTTCCCTATACAGTACACCCTCCTCTTCTTTACAGTGCCCAGACTACCCTGTTCCCTATACAGCACACCCTCCTCTTCTTTACAGAGCCCAGACTTCCCTGTTCCCTATACAGTACACCCTCCTCTTCTTTACAGAGCCCAGACTTCCCTGTTCCCTATACAGTACACCCTCCTCTTCTTTACAGAGCCCAGACTTCCCTGTTCCCTATACAGTACACCCTCATCTTCTTTACAGAGCCCAGACTTCCCTGTTCCCTATACAGTACACCCTCCTCTTCTTTACAGAGCCCAGACTTCCCTGTTCCCTATACAGTACACCCTCCTCTTCTTTACAGAGCCCAGACTTCCCTGTTCCCTATACAGTACACCCTCCTCTTCTTTACAGAGCCCAGACTTCCCTGTTCCCTATACAGCACACCCTCCTCTTCTTTACAGAGCCCAGACTTCCCTGTTCCCTATACAGTACACCCTCCTCTTCTTTACAGTGCCCAGACTACCCTGTTCCCTATACAGCACACCCTCCTCTTCTTTACAGTGCCCAGACTACCCTGTTCCCTATACAGCACACCCTCCTCTTCTTTACAGTGCCCAGACTACCCTGTTCCCTATACAGCACACCCTCCTCTTCTTTACAGTGCCCAGACTACCCTGTTCCCTATACAGCACACCCTCCTCTTCTTTACAGTGCCCAGACTACCCTGTTCCCTATACAGTACACCCTCCTCTTCTTTACAGTGCCCAGACTACCCTGTTCCCTGTACAGTACACCCTCCTCTTCTTTACAGTGCCCAGACTACCCTGTTCCCTATACAGCACACCCTCCTCTTCTTTACAGTGCCCAGACTACCCTGTTCCCTATACAGCACACCCTCCTCTTCTTTACAGTGCCCAGACTACCCTGTTCCCTATACAGCACACCCTCCTCTTCTTTACAGTGCCCAGACTACCCTGTTCCCTATACAGCACACCCTCCTCTTCTTTACAGTGCCCAGACTACCCTGTTCCCTATACAGTACACCCTCCTCTTCTTTACAGTGCCCAGACTACCCTGTTCCCTGTACAGTACACCCTCCTCTTCTTTACAGTGCCCAGACTACCCTGTTCCCTATACAGCACACCCTCCTCTTCTTTACAGTGCCCAGACTACCCTGTTCCCTATACAGTACACCCTCCTCTTCTTTACAGTGCCCAGACTACCCTGTTCCCTATACAGTACACCCTCCTCTTCTTTACAGTGCCCAGACTACCCTGTTCCCTATACAGTACACCCTCCTCTTCTTTACAGTGCCCAGACCACCCTGTTCCCTATACAGCACACCCTCCTCTTCTTTACAGTGCCCAGACTACCCTGTTCCCTATGCAGTACACCCTCCTCTTCTTGACCAAACCAAATGTAGCACACTATATAAGGATTAGGGTGTCACTTGAGACTCAACCAGACACTCAAAATTAGAGATCTATTAGAGTAACCAATTCCTCCAAGTCTGAATACCTTTCTCAGCAGTCAGGCCTGGTTAGTCTCTGGGCTGCTATGTGTAACCAATTCCTCCCAGTCTGAATACCTTTCTCAGCAGTCAGGCCTGGATAGTCTCTGGGCTGATATGTGTAACCAATTCCTCCCAGTCTGAATACCTTTCTCAGCAGTCAGGCCTGGATAGTCTCTGGGCTGCTACTGTTGAAGTTGGAAGTTTACATACACCTTAGCCAAATACATTTAAACTCAGTTTTTCACAATTCCTGATGTTTAATCACAGTAAAAATGTCCTATTGTAGGTCAATTAGGATCACCACTTTATTTTAAGAATGTGTCAGAATAATAGTAGAGAGAATGATTTATTTCAGCTTTTATTTCTTTCATCACATTCCCAGTGGGTCAGAGGTTTACATACACTCAATTATTATTTGGTAGCATTGCCTTTAAATTGCTGAACTTGGGTCAAACGTTTCAGGACAGATGAACGTGGTAACTTCAGGCATTTGGAAATTGCTCCCAAGGCTGAATCAGACTAGGACGGTAGGCCTTGAAATACATCCACAGGTATACCTCCAATTGGCTCAAATGATGGCAATTAGCCTATCAGAAGCTTCTAAAGCCATGACATCATTTTCTGGAATTTTTATAAGCTGTTTAAAGTCACAGTCAATGTAGTGCATGTAGACTTCTGACCCACTGGAATTGTGACACAATGAATTATAAGTGAAATAATCAGTCTGTAAGCAATTGTTGGAAAAATTACTTGTGTCATGCACAAAGTAAATGTTCGAACCAACTTGCCAAAACTATAGTTTGTTAAACAAGAAATGTGTGGAGTAGTTGAAAAATGAGTTTTAATGACTCCAACCTAAGTGTATGTACACTTCTGACTTCAAATGTATGTGTAATTCCACCGGGCCCAACAATCCTGCAGTCCTGCGTAATCTCAGAAAGATGTTTTCTCTCACACACACACACACACACACACACACACACACACACACACACACACACACACACACACACACACACACACACACACACACACACACACACACACACACACACACACACACACACACACACACACACACACACACACACACACACACACAAATAAATAAATAAAAGCAAAGGGATAGAATATGGTTGAATCGCTGAGCAAAATGAGACAGAATAATTTGCTCCTTACAAGTTTTAAAACAAACTTTTGCCTTAAAAAAATCTTCAGTGAGCAAGATGTTTCTTCTGGGATGTATGAAAGGGTGTTTGGGGATTTTTAGGTTCGATACTTTCTGTAGCTGTGGAGGAATGGAAATGACAGTGCATAGACAAGACTACTTTCACTGACGAATATCATAAACACTCTGGGATCTAGATGAATCTCCCAGATATCTTTTATGTAAGAAGTTTCACCCAGAAAAGGTACCTTTTCAATGTTTCTGTTCGAAGTGAAACTTCAATGTCTTTGATCTGCTAGACAATCGCTCCAGGATTCTGTGATCACAAAATGTTTTGCAAAATCAACAATTCCCTGCATTTTAGGCGAAGCTTGCAAACTTGATTAATCACTGCACAATTTCCGCGTAAAACAGTAAAATCATTGCATAAAACGGATCTATCACAACAGTACAAAAAGAGGACTCTTAATTTCAACCAATCACACATATTTACTGAATAATATGGTTGAATCAAGCCACACGTCAACAACCTTTTTCCTCATCAATATATTTTAGATTGTATGCGATTGACTGGTTTCAAATCATTTCAACAAGGCCTAAATGTATAGTATATAGAGGCTTCATCTATGCCTGGCCTATTCCCAGTGAGACACACTGTAACTGTTTGGATTCTCATCTAACCACAGGGTTATTTCTGTTGGAAGAGTCATATAGTGAGCCACAGATGTGTCTTTCCATTTGAGTGGAATGCACGGTGACACATACACTGTGGTGTAAAGTACTTAAGTAAAAATACTTTACAGTACTCCTTAAAAGTAAAACATTTTCTGTTTCTGTACTTTACATTACTATTTATATTTTTAACAATTTTTACTTTTAACTTCACTACATACCTAAAGAAAATAATGTACTTTTTACTCTGACTCGCATTTTCCCTGACTCGCAAAAGTACTTGTTACATTTTGAATGCTTCGCAGGCCAGGAAAATTGTAAAATTCACGCATTTATCAAGAGAAAATCCTTGATCATCCCTAGTGCCTCTGATCTAGCGGACTCACTAAACACAAGTTTGTTTGTAAATGATGTCTCACTGTTAGAGTGTAAATTGCTTAATATAAGACATTTTAAATGATGTATACTTATTTTGATACTTTAAGTATATTTAAAACCAAATACCTTTAGACTTTTACTGGGTGACTTTCACTTTTACTTGAGTCATTTTCTATTAGGGTATCTTGACTTTTACTCAAGTATGACAATTGGGTACTTTTTCCACCACTGCACACACACAGACAGACACACAGACAGACACACACACACACACACACACACACACACACACACACACACACACACACACACACACACACACACACACACACACACACACACACACACACACACACACACACACACAGACACACACACACAGACAGACACACACACACAGACAGACACACACACACAGACAGACACACACACACAGACAGACACGCACACACACAGACGGTTATGTTCAGTTTCCCCGTCCTCCCGGCCTGACACAGTGTCAATTGTTTGAGATTCCAGGCATTGCGTCCGGCTGCGTCCGGCGCTCCCAACTCAGTCGAGTGTCAGTCGCTCCGATGCGGCTTGTCAGACATGTTCTACCCCCAATGCACCCCAACACCTTCTGCCGTCCACCTCGCCGAACCCCTGGGACTGCATAGACAGCCATGACACTCTCTCTCTCTCTCATCCCTCTTCCTGTCCTTCAAGTCAATCTGCATTGGAGTGTGAACATCAGAACCAGGTCAATGACGTGGAATATCTCATATTGAACAATGCTGGGGTCCTCTGGGTCTCAACCTTCTGTAACGGACATGGAACTCAGACTTTGGTGCTTTTTACTTGTTTGGTATTTCAATGTTTAGTCAATTTTGCAGCCAGGTCATCCATGATACAAGTCATTGCTCAACGTCCATCCATGTCTGAGGACGTTGGGAGATGACGTGGAAACTGGCCACTAGGGGCAACAGGGAGCTCTGTTATGTTCATCCCGATTCTCTGGGATGTCTCATGGTCTGACAAACACCACTCTAGCTCTGTCACCTTTTACTGCAGATGTGGTAGTGCGACATAGCCGGGTGCGATGGATTGAGACACATCCAATGCAAAAATATATATCTCTAGCTTAAACTGACAGTTTTATGGGGATTTTTGCAATATGCTAATTCGATTTTTGTGAGGAAGCGGACATCAACCTTATTATTATTATTTTTTCATCCAATCAGATCCATCCTTCCCGTTAAGAGCAGGAAATACAGTCACACTTGATTGCTTCAGATCACTTACTGTTCATTAGGACTGGAGGGGAAGCTGTCAAAATGGAGAAGAGCTGTGACACGTTACGTCTCCCGACTCAGGTGGTTCACAGATGTGATGTGTAGCCTACACTCCAACACAGAGAGAGAGCAAGAGAGGCTGTGGCAGGAGTTATAGAGCATACTGATAATGTTATACCACAGAAAGGTAGTGAGTGCATCTCAATGGAAGTGAAGTGAAGTGAAGTGAATTATTCTCCTCGTCTCCTCTGCTCCATTCAATCAATTCAATTCAAATGAATTCAATTCAATTCAATTCAATAACTTTATTGTGCCCGTAGGGAATGTAGATTGTGTATCAAAAGGTTTCAACGTTATTGAATGGACAGTTGAAACCAGTTACAACAAGCAATATAGACAACCCATGACATCACAAAGACACAATGACAATCTACATTCTGGTGGCATCTCAGCTTTATTTCAACTCTGTCACAGCCACAGTTGTATAACATGATCTTCTAAAGGGACATGGAAAGAAAACACATCCACTAGGAAGAGAACATCTGTCTCTTTCTCAGCAGATTGCATCGTGTGATGCAATTAACATTCCAAGAATACTCATGCAATTACCTTCTTAATGGGGCGTCTATTAACCCTCATCCTCACACTTACACAAACATGCTAGAAGTAGTATTGGTACTGAGAGAAAGGAGAAGAAGCACTATGGAAAGAAGAGAGAGAAGAAATAGCTCATTGAGTGAGCAGTTTGACCAACTCAAACAAACTGATATAACCCTTTATCTCACACTACTCTCCCCTTCACCCATGTCATCTTCTTACCCCTGGTCTTTACCCAGTAAGAGATGGGGGCAGGATAGTGAGGTGTTGTTTCACCTCTCACAGATGGACTAGACCTCGAACAATCTGCATCAGTCACTGGAGCAGAGAGACAGAGACTGAGATAGAGACAGACATGTCACTCAACCTTGGCCTCAACCTCAGGGGGTTTCTGGTGAAGAGGGGAGTGATATAGAAGAGGTGGGGGTGGTATTCTCTGCTGTCACGGTAACGCTGCCATACCTTGTCTTTCAGGTGTCATTGCTGATGGCCCAGGTAACCCCACCTGCTGGGCCATTGATTATGGATGGTTACGCATTCAAACACACACAAAGGTGCGCGCACACACACACACACACACACACACACACACACACACACACACACACACACACACACACACACACACACACACACACACACACACACACACACACACACACACACACACACACACACATCCGTGGTCCCCCTCTGAGGTGATGAATATGGAACGTTCCAGTGGTTAGTTCCCCTCTGCTGGAGGTGACCTCTATTTTCCCATCATGCCCCTCTGACAGCAGCTGAAACAGACATGAAACAGATTTTGGGTTTGTTTGTGAAAAGATAATAAGCAAATATAAAATGGCACCTTATTCCTTACACAGTGCACCGCGGTTGGACACAGTGCACCGCGGTTGAACACAGTGCAACGCGGTTGGACACAGTGCACCGCGGTTGAACACAGTGCAACGCGGTTGGACACAGTGCAACGCGGTTGGACACAGTGCAATGCGGTTGAACACAGTGCAATGCGGTTGAACACAGTGCAACGCGGTTGGACACAGTGCAACGCGGTTGGACACAGTGCAACGCGGTTGAACACAGTGCAATGCGGTTGAACACAGTGCACCGCGGTTGAACACAGTGCACCACGGTTGAACACAGTGCACCGCGGTTGGACACAGTGCAATGCGGTTGAACACAGTGCACCGCGGTTGAACACAGTGCACCGCGGTTGGACACAGTGCACCACGGTTGGACACAGTGCACCTCGGTTGGACACAGTGCACCGCGGTTGAACACAGTGCACCTCGGTTGGACACAGTGCATCGCGGTTGGACACAGTGCACCGCGGTTGGACACAGTGCACCGCGGTTGGACACAGTGCAATGCGGTTGGACACAGTGCACCACGGTTGGAGAGTGCACTGCGCATAAAGAATAAGGTAACATTCCAGAGTGATCCACAATACTAGATGATGGGGGGTAAAACAAATGTTTTTAGAATCTATGAAAAATATCTAGAGCAAAGTGATGAGTCATGTTTGAAATTGATTATATTGTAAAATGATTTATTTTAGGAGTTTCTCCCAGATTATATTCATTATAACTTGTCTGTTCATATAGGTCTTTCACGATGGATAGTGTACACTGCTGGAAGACCACAAAATGAATCAATAACACAGAGCTCTCTAAAATCATGATAGATTGTTGCTGGCTGAGTTTAGTGAAAATCTCCAGAAACAAACAAAGGAGTTCTATGTCATTTTGAATCAGACAAACATCCATCTCACAGCTGACAACTGCTCTCTGTGTGTGTTGATGAACATGGTAGACAACACACACACACACACACACACACACACACACACACACACACACACACACACACACACACACACACACACACACACACACACACACACACACACACACACACACACACACACACACACACACACACACACACACACTGAATGCAGCAGGTTTTTGTCAATTATAAGGCCATGTAACTGGTAATGAATTGCACTTGGTGGAGAAGAAGATTGAGGAGATAACAGCACACTCCGGGGGAAAAATAGTGCAATCTAGAACATATAAGGGGTCTTTGGCTGCCCCCATAGGACAACCCCTTTCAATAAACCTTTTGGTTCCAGGTAGAGATTATATACTACGAGAGATAGAGAGAGAGAGAGAGAGAGAGAGAGAGAGAGAGAGAGAGAGAGAGAGAGAGAGAGAGAGAGAGAGAGAGAGAGAGAGAGGAAGAGCGTGAGGGTGAGGGATTGAGAGAGAGAGAGAGAGAGTGAGAGAGAGAGAGAGAGAGAGAGAGAGAGAGAGAGAGAGAGAGAGATTGAGAGAGAGAGAGAGAGAGAGAGAGAGAGAGAGAGAGAGAGAGAGAGAGAGAGAGAGAGAGAGAGAGGAAGAGAGAGAGATACAGAGGAAGAGAGGAAGATAGGTAGAGAGTGAGTGATTGAGAGAGGAAGAGACAGAGAGAGACAGATCTATCATTCAAGTCAATCTGATGAGAAAATGGGGGTGGACAGGTCCAACAAGTCTGTAGATATGAACAGATACAGTACGCACACACGGATAAAACAGGACAGAGATAGAAACAACCAGGCCATGAGAGAAAGGAGAACAGAGACAGACTGAGGCTAACAAAGTAGCTCTTTAAGAAGGCAATTAAAATCAAATTGGGTATCTTTGTTTGAATTAGTGTGATACAGTGTTGCTGTCATCGTTGCTTCTCAGAGACAAAGGAGTCTTTATAACAAGAGTCAACAACAGACTTCATCTATCCTCATCAACAATGTGACATGTGGACAGATTTCTCTCTCTCTCCTGGAAGTGTTTGGTAGTTGTGAGGTCGTGTATAGTTAGGTGTTTTAGTTAGTGAGGAAGTGAGGAAGTTTAGTTTGCTGGGGTTTGGAAGGTGTGGTGTTGTGATGTGTGTTCCTGAGAATGAGAATAAGGTGGAAGAGGTTTTGCTCACGGTCGGCGAACAGGTAGGAGCTGAATTTATAAATTCCATATCTAGAATGAACAAAGCTGTGGTTGTGTTCATGAAAATAGTGAATTTGGTGGGTAGGCTGATTGCCAGCAGAATATTTTTAAGGAGTGCAAGGGAGGCAGTCCTTTTTTTACCGGGTCTGTCTGTAAAAATATGCTCCTCAAAGGAGGTGTGTAGGGTAGACTGTTTGTAGTAAAAGCAGAAAGGGGAGCTTATATTTGGGTGTCTAAGACAGTGTCGTGTCTTTGGCATCATTAAACCGAAGACTTATTTATCAAATAACTCTCTGTAATTATTATGACGCGATTAAACGGATTAATCATGTAACTTTAATTAACTAGGAAGTCGGGGCACCAAGGAAAATATTCAGATTATACAGTTATAATTTTGTTAGTTTCATTTTCATATCACTTAGTCTTCAAATTAATGAATTACTATTTACCTCATGTTAGTCTCATACCAAACGTCGTAAATTGTTGGCTATCTGCACAAACCCAGTCTTCACTATGATTAATCCATACATCAATTGTCTTAAATCATTTATTTACTAAATAATTCACAGAAACGCATAAACAAACAATAGATAGTTACAAGGAAATGATAACGGAGTTCCCCTAGTGGGATAAACCGGTATCGCGGCTTGGTGGACAAAAAAGGAAGTGAGGGTCAACTGAGATGAGACACTACAAAGTTGATAATTTTACAATTGAAAAGCTAAATTCTTTGCACATGAATACTCACTCATTCAGGAATAATTGCAATCAATATACAGTATATATTTACGCTCAGTGTGTCGTCGGGTTCTCTGTTGAAAAGTTTGTTTCTAAGAGGTTAACCATGTGGGATGGTTAAAAGATTCAGCTGTCTGGTGTCAAACCTTGGCCCTCTCGTTATCAAGGTAAGCTGGTATGCAACCTTTGTCCTGTCGTAATTGAGAGAAACATGGTCTGTTGAGAAATTCTTAAGGTGGGTGTTTTATTCAGAAGAGCAGAAAGACCTGTCACTGAACGTCATGAGCGGTCCTCTGATTTAGTTAAACTCAAAAGGGAATTGGAGTTTCCTTCATTAAACAGTCCAAAATCACATTACACAATTGTAATGGATGTGTTAAGGCACATCGTTAAACCTTCTAAAGACTAGACGGAACCCCTCGACAACATCCGCTGAAATGGCAGAGCTTTCATACATTCACAAGTGCAATACACAAAATTAAAGCTTAACTCCTTGTTAACCTGTTGCGTCGAGCAATCCCGTATCCGGGAGCGTAATTATAGCCTCAAGCTCATTACCATAATGCAACGTTAACTATTCATGAAAATCGCAAATGAAATGAAATAAATATATTGGCTCACAAGTTTAGCCTTTTGTTAACAACACTGTCATCTCAGATTTTCAAAATATGCTTTTCAACCATAGCTACACAAGCATTTGTGTAAGAGTATTGATAGCTAGCATAGCATTAAGCCTAGCATTCAGCAGGCAACATTTTCACAAAAACAAGAAAAGCATTCAAATAAAATAATTTACCTTTGAAGAACTTCGGATGTTTTCAATGAGGAGACTCTCAGTTAGATAGCAAATGTTCAGTTTTTCCAAAAAGATTATTTGTGTAGGAGAAATCGCTCCGTTTTGTTCATCACGTTTGGCTAAGAAAAAACCAGAAAATTCAGTCATTACAACACCAAACTTTTTTCCAAATTAACTCCATAATATCGACAGAAACATGGCAATCGTTGTTTAGAATCAATCCTCAAGGTGTTTTTCACATATGTATTCGATGATAAGTCATTCGTGGCAGTTTGGTTTCTCCTCTGACCCAAATGGAATAATGCACACAGCTGGAGATTCCGCAATAATTGCAACGGAGGACACCAACCGGAGCACCTGGTAAATGTAGTCTCTTATGGTCAATCTTCCAATGATATGCCTACAAATACGTCACAATGCTGCAGACACCTTGGGGAAACGACAGAAAGTGTAGGCTCATTGCTTGCGCATTCACAGCCATATAAGGAGACATTGGAACAAAGCGCATTCAAAATCTGGGGCATTTCCTGTTTGAAATTTCATCTTGGTTTCGCCTGTAGCATCAGTTATGTGGCAGATTTGGAAACGTCAGAGTGTTTTCTTTCCAAAGCTGTAAATTATATGCATAGTCAAGCATCTTTTCGTGACAAAATATCTTGTTTAAAACGGGAACGTTTTTTAATCCAAAAATGAAAAGAGCGAAGAAGTTAATCTAGCCATCATCTCAGATTTAAAAAAGGCTTTACAGCGAATACACACCATATGATTATGTTAGGTCAGCGCCTAGTCACAAAAAACATATAGCCATTTTCCAGCCAATGGGAGGAGTCACAAAAAGCAGAAAAAGAGATCAATTTGATCACTAACCTTTGATGATCTTCATCAGATGACACTCATAGGGCTTCATGTTACACAATACATGTATATTTCGTTCGATAAAGTTCATATTTATATCCAAAAATATCAATTTACATTGGCGCGTTATGTTCATTAATGTTGTGCCTCAAAAACATCCGGCGAATTTGCAGAGAGCCACATCATTTTACAGAAATACTCATCATAAACTTTGATTAAAGATACAAGTGTTATGCATGTAATTAAATATATACTTCTCCTTAATGCAACCACTCTGTCAGATATATAAAAAAAAGCTTTACAGCAAAAGCACACCAAGTAATTATCAGAGTATAGTGCTCAGCCACAAAAACAAGCCATACAGCGTTATAAATATTCACTTACCTTTGATGATCTTCATTAGAATGCACTCCCATGAACCTCAGTTCCACAATAAATGTTTGTTTTGTTCGATAAAGTTTATCTTTATGTCCAAATACCAACTTTTTGTTAGCGCGTTTAGTTCACTATTCGAAATTCACAAGGCGTGGGCACTAAGTCCAGACGAAAATACAATAAAGTTCCATTACAGTTCGTAGAAACATGTCAAACGATGTATATAATCAATCTTTAGGATGTTTTTATCATAAATCTTCAATAATATTTCAACCGGACAATTCCTTTGTCTTTAGAAATGAAAAAGAATGGAGCTTGCGCTCACGGCCGCGCGCGAGACTTAGCTCAAGGCATTCTGCCAGACCCCTGATTCATACAGCTCTTATTCGCTCCCCCTTCATAGCTGAATCCTGAAACAACGCTCTAAAGACTGTTGCCATCTAGTGAAAGCCTTAGGAAGTGCAATATGACCCCATTTGCACTGTATATTGGATAGGCAATCACTTGAAAAACTACAAACCTCAGATTTCCCACTTCCTGGTTGGATTTTTCTCAGGTTTTTGCCTGCCATATGAGTTCTGTTATTCATCATAGACATCAGACATATAGACATCATTCAAACAGTTTTAGAAATTTCAGAGTTTTTCCTATCCAAATATGTGTTTTATATCCAAATATGCATATATTATTATATTATTCTTCCGGGCCTGAGTAGCAGGCAGTTTACTTTCGGCACGCTTTTCATCCGAATGTGAAAATCCTGCCCCCTATCCCAAACAGGTTTTAATCAGTTTGACCTGGTGGATGTTTATAGAACTAGACATCCCAACACAAAACAGTATACATGGGTGAAGGTCTTTGGGGTGAATGCAGCCCGGCTTGATCGATTTTACATGTCCAGGAATCAGAGCAATAGGCAGTTGGGCGCTAATATTCTACGGTGGGTTTTTTGAATCACCACATAATCATGGTAGGGTAGCCTAGTGGTTAGAGCATTGGACTAGTAACCAGAAGGTTGCAAGTGAGAACCCCTGAGCTAACAAGGTACAAATCTGTCATTCTGCCCCTGAACAGGCAGTTAACCCACTGTTCCTATGCAGTCATTGAAAATTAGAATTTGTTCTTAACTGAATTGCCTAGTTAAATAAAGGTAAAATAAAAATAAATAAATGGCTCGGCTGTCTATTTCACCAGGGTCTCGGCAGGCCTCCTATTGGAAGTTTAATGTAAAGCTCTTACAAGATATCACATCTTGGACAGGTTTCCAGGCTGTTTGATACAGATGGGGGCAGCGAAGAGAGGAGAATGAGTCTCTGAGTCAATGGTCAAGGAGATGGATGCTCCCAGCTCCTTCTACTTTGTTTTGGAAAGACAGAGCGGTGAAGCCAGGGGTATGCATTGTCTACGAATTCGGATTGGCGATTGACCTCTGTGATGGGGGAGATGCGGGAGTGGACTGTGGAGTTTTATACTGAGTTGTATAGGTGCAGAAATGTGTGATCCCTATGTGTGCTCAGGTTTAGTTTGCAGAACTCCTTAAGCTCTCTCTGGGACAGAGGGATGAAATTGACATTCGCCTGTTGTCCCATGAACTCACAGAGGCCGTAACTAAGATGTCCCCCGGGCGTGCACCGGGGATCGATGGACTCCCAGTGGAGTTTTATAGACAATTCTGGGGAATAATTGGACTGGACTTGTTTTGCATGTTGCGTAAATGCTTCGGGGGTAGGATAGTTGCCGATGAGCTGCTGTCTGGCGGGTCTCACTCTACTGCCCAAAAAAGGGAACTTGTGTGAACTTAAGAACTAGAGGCCTGTGGCATTGCTCTGTGCGGACTACAAGATATTTGCCAAGGTCCTCGCTAACAGACTGAAGTCCCATCTGGACTTTATAGTAAACAAGGACCAGACATATTGTGTACCGGGATGCTCAACTTTTTCTTAATCAGGGATATGTTGTACTTGTCGAGAGGTTCTAATGTGATTTGGTCTCTTTAGAGCAAGAGAAGGCTTTTGATAGAGTGGACCATTTTATTTTTTAATTATTTATTCACCTTTATTTAACAAGGTTGGCTAGTTGAGAACAAGTTCTCATTTACAGCGAACTGGCCAAGATAAAGCATAGCAGTGTGAACAGACAACAACACAGAGTTACACATGGGGTAAACAATAAACAAGTCAATAACACCGTAGAAAAAAAGAAAAAGTGTCTATATACATTGTGTGCAAAAGGCATGAGGAGGTAGGTGAATAATTTAAAAAATTCAGATTAACTCTGGAGTGATAAATGATCAGATGGTCATGAGATACTGGTGTGCAAAAGAGCAGAAAAGTAAATAAATAAAAACAGTATGGGGATGAGGTAGGTAAATTGGATCGGTTAGCTGCTCAGATAGCAAATGTTTAAAGTTGGTGAAGGAAATAAAAGTCTCCAACTTCAGCGATTTTTGCAATTCGTTCCAGTCACAGGCAGCAGAGAACTGGAAGGAAAGGCGGCCAAATGAGGTGTTGGCTTTAAGGATGATCAGTGAGATACACCTGCTGGAGCGCGTGCTACGGGTGGGTGTTGCCATCGTGACCAGTGAACTGAGATAAGGCGGTGTAGATGACCTGGAGCCAGTGGGTCTAGCGACGAATATGTAGCGGGGGCTAGCCGACTAGAGCATACAGGTCGCAGTAGTGGGTGATATAAGGTGCTTTAGTAACAAAACTGATGGCACTGTGATAAACTGCATCCAGTTTGCTGAGTAGAATATTGGAAGCTATTTTGTAGATGACAACGCCGAAGTCGAGGATCGGTAGGATACACAGTTTTACTAGGGTAAGTTTGGCGGAGTGAGTGAAGGAGGCTTTGTTGCGGATTAGAAAGCCGACTGTAGATTTGATTTTAGAGTGGAGATGTTTGATATGAGTCTGGAAGGAGAATTTACAGTCTCCCCAGACACCTAGGTACTTATAGAAGTCCACATATTCTAGGTCGGAACCATCCAGGGTGGTGATGCTAGTCGGGCGTGCGGGTGTAGGCAGTGAATGGTTGAAAAGCATGCATTTGGTTTTGCTAGCGTTTAAGAGCAGTTGGAGGCCACGGAAGGAGTGTTGTATGGCATTGAAGCTCGTTTGGAGGTTAGATAGCACAGTGTCCAAGGAAGGGCCGGAAGTATACAGAATGGTGTTGTCTGCGTAGAGGTGGATCAGGGAATCGCCCGCAGCAAGAGCAACATCATTGATATATACAGAGAAAAGAGTCGAACCCTGTGGCACCCCCATAGAGACTGCCAGAGGACCAGACAACATGCCCTCCGATTTGACACACTGAACTCTGTCTGCAAAGTAGTTGGTGAACCAGGCAAGGCAGTCATTAGAAAAACCGAGGCTACTGAGTCTGTCGATAAGAATATGGTGATTGACAGAGTCGAAAGCCTTGGCCAGGTCAATGAAGACGGCTGCACAGTACTGTCTTTTATTGATGGCGGTTATGATATCGTTTAGTACCTTGAGCGTGGCTGAGGTGCACCCGTGACTGGCTCGGAAACCAGATTGCACAGCAGAGAAGGTACAGTGGGATTCGAGAAGGTCAGTAATCTGTTTGTTGAATTGGCTTTCGAAGACCTTAGATAGGCAGGGCAGGATGGATATAGGTCTGTAATAGTTTGGGTCCAGGGTGTCTCCCCCTTTGAAGAGGGGGATGACTGCGGCAGCTTTCCAATCCTTGGGGATCTCAGACGATATGAAAGAGAGGTTGAACAGGCTGGTAATAGGGGTTGCGACAATGGCGGCGGATAGTTTCGGAAATAGAGGGTCCAGATTGTCAAGCCCAGCTGATTTATACGGGTCCAGGTTTTGCAGCTCTTTCAGAACATCTGCTATCTGGATTTGGGTAAAGGAGAAGCTGGGGAGGTTTGGGCGAGTAGCTGCTTGGGAGGCGGAGCTGTTGGCTGAGGTTGGAGTAGCCAGGAGGAAGGCATGGCCAGCCGTTGAGAAAGGCTTGTTGAAGTTTTCGATTATCATGGATTTATCGGTGGTGACCGTGTTACCTAGCCTCAGTGCAGTGGGCAGCTGGGAGGAGGTGCTCTTGTTCTCCATGGACTTTACAGTGTCCCAGAACTTTTGGGAGTTAGAGCTACAGGATGCAAATTTCTGCTTGAAAAAGCTGGCCTTTGCTTTCCTGACTGACTGCGTGTATTGGTTCCTGACTTCCCTGAACAGTTGCATATCGCGGGGACTATTCGATGCTATTGCAGTCCGCCACATGATGTTTTTGTGCTGGTCGAGGGCAGTCAGGTCTGGAGTGAACCAAGGGCTATATCTGTTCTTAGTTCTGCATTTTTTGAACAGAGCATGCTTATCTAAGATGGCGAGGAAGTTACTTTTAAAGAATGACCAGGCATCCTAAACTGACGGGGTGAGGTCAATATCCTTCCAGGATACCCGGGCCAGGTCGATTAGAAAGGCCTGCTCGCAGAAGTGTTTTAGGGAGCGTATCACATTGGGTGAGGCAGGTTACCGGAAGGTATAATCGAATTAATATATATATATATATACAAAAAATACAAAAAATACAAAAGTACCCGAGACACGAACAAAAGACACGCCATCTTGGTGAGAGAGTATCTGTTACCATGAGTATCTGTTTAACTTATTAGGGATAGGGGGCAGCATTTTCAATTTGAATGAATTGCGTGCCCATAGTGAACTGCCTCCTACTCTGTCCCAGATGCTAATATATGCATATTATTATTACTATTGGATAGAAAACACTCTGAAGTTTCTAAAACTATTTGAATTATGTCTGTGAGTATAATAGAACTCATATGGCAAGTAAACTTCCAAACAGGAAGTGGAAATTCTGGGGATGGTCTATTCACATCCCAGTAAGATATGGATTTGATAGCACTTTCTACGCCTTACACTAGATGTCAACAGTCAGTAGAACGTGGAAAGAACCTTCTAGTGTGATGTGGGGCTTGATGGCAGCTATTTGAGTCAGTATTCTGGCAGAATGCCAGTTCTGCTCATGCGCATTACTCATGATATCGCCATGTGTTCCATTACTCTGTAGACAAAAACGAATGCTCCGGTTGGAACGTTATTGGATATATATGATAACAACATCCTGAATATTGATTATCTACTTAATTTGACCAGTTTATTCGACCTGGAATATAACTTTTTGAAGTTTTCGTCCGAGTTCGCCTGGACCGGCGCCAGCGTTTGGACATGTGAACTAAACGTGTTAGCAAAAGTAGCTAATTGGACACGAGTAATGAACATTATCGAACAAAACAACGATTTATTGCAGAACTAGGATTCCTGGCACTGCATTCTGATGAAAGATCATCAAAGGTAAGGGAATATTTATGATGTAATTTCGTATTTCTGTTGACTCCAACATGGTGGAGAAATGTTGCGTATTTCTGAGCGTCATCTCAGAATATTGCATGGTATGCTTTTACCGTAAAGTTTTTAAAAAATCTGACACAGCGGTTGCATTAAGAACAAGTGTATCTTTGATTATATGTAAAACATGTATCTTTCATCAAAGTTTATGATGAGTATTTCTGTTAATTAACGTGGCTCTCTGTAATTACTCCGGATATTTTTGAGGCATTTCTGAACATGGCGCCAATGTAAACCGAGATTTGTGGATATAAATATGCACATTATCGAACCAAACATAAATGTATTGTGTAACATGATGGCCTATGAGTGTCATCTGATGAAGATTATCAAAGATTTGAGTACATTTTATCTCTACCTCTGCTTTTGTGACTATCTTTGGCTGGGAAAAATGGCTGTGTGTTTTTTGGATTTGGTTTTGATCTAAAATAATCATATGTTGTGTTTTCGCTGTAGAACATTTTTTTATTTGGACACGATGGGTAGATTAACAAGATGTTTATCTTTCATTTGCTGTATTGGACTTGTTAATGTGTGAAAGCTACATATTTCCCAAAAATATTTTTGAATTTCTCGTGCTGCCGTATCAGCGGAATGTTGTGGGGGTGTTCCGCTAGCGGAATGTGTGTCCTAGACAGGTTCATGTGATGACTGTGTTTGGATTTGGGGAAAGGTTTTTGGCCTGTGAAGATGTTGTATGCTGGGGCTTCATGTATGGTCAAGGTGGGAAAGGGGCTCAGTTGGCCAGTCTGGGTGAGGTGGGGCAGTACACTAGGATGCCCTCTATTGGGGCAGTTATACACACTAGCCATTCAGCATTTTTTGGGCCTGCTACGCAGGAGACTGCAGGGAGTGTGCTGTACAGGCATGGGTGTGTTGCAGGCATTGCAGTGTAAGTGTATGCAGATGACGTTTCTGTGACAGTCAGGGATGGTCAGGATATGCAGGCACTAGAAAATAGTATAAAGGTGTACGATGGAGCTTGGTCAGCTAAGGTGAACTGGGGCAACAGCAAAGCTCTGTTATGTTGGGCAAAGAGAGATAGGCAGCTACTAAGGCCCACATGAGAAGGGTTTTTGGAGCTTGGGCTGTGTGTGTGGGAGGAACCTATCTTCCACAACCTAGCCATCCTTTTGAGATCGGTTCAGTCGGCCACCCTGCAGAGGTGACTGATGGCAGCGGGTTTAGTAAGGCTGGGTAACCTGCGACTGCTGGGAGAGGAGGTCCAGGAGGCACTATCTGAGCTGGAAGGGGGGTTTGAGCGGCCAAAGGGGAGGGGCCACAAATGTCTCCGCCACTGCAGGTGAATGCAGAAACTGGGGACTGGCAAGGGGGTCTAGAGGACTTGTTCAATTTTAACACTCTGAGCCTGGGGGAGTTTGAAGGGGTGGGAGGTAAAGCTCTCTACAACTGCTGCATTAAGGTAAGGAACATTAGAAGGAGAGTATGGTGGGTTTAAGATGGAGGCGGCTCTACAAAACCTCAGCACCAAAGAGGTCAGGGGACCTCCAGTGGAGGGTTCTACATTTAGCCCTGGCAACTAACAGCTGGTGGGCACGGGTCGACCCGGGAGTCAGACAGGAGTGTCCTTTCTGTGTCATGGGTGAAACTGTGATTCATGTGTTTTCTGTGTGCGCCAGGTTAATGCATTTAATGTCTATGTTAGAATGTCTGTGTGAGAGGTTGGGTGTGGGTTTTACTGTCTGGATGTTTATAATGGGGTACAGGTATTCAAATAAGAGAAAGGCCAAATGTGTATTGTTGAATTTTCTGTTTGCTCAGGCAAAGTTGGCTATTTGGCTAATAAGGAGGAACAGGGTCAAAGGTGGAGGGATAACATACATTTTACTATTATTTAAACTGATAGACCACATGATTGTTTACTGACCTCATGCCCCAATCACTCAGGTCATGAGTCTCCATGCAATGACCTATTGCCGCGAGGCCTATGGGTTTTCTCCGGCCTCAAGTCTCCAAACGTGGTGGAGACAGCCACACCTACAGTGTGTGGAGTCCCGCACTCAGGCAAGCCTGAGACATGGTAGTGTCAGCTAATGGTTAGTCACATGCCACTCCACTTCATGCTCCCAGAAGCGTGGAAGAGAGCTCCCACCTTAACGTGTAGAGTCCCGTACTCAGGTGAGCCTGAGACATGGTAGTGTCAGCTAATGGTTAGTCACATGCCACTCCACTTCATGCTCCCAGAAGCGTGGAAGAGAGCTCCCACCTTAACGTGTAGAGTCCCGTACTCAGGTGAACCTGAGACATGGTAGTGTCAGCTAATGGTTAGTCACATGCCACTCCACTTCATGCTCCCAGAAGCGTGGAAGAGAGCTCCCACCTTAACGTGTAGAGTCCCGTACTCAGGTGAACCTGAGACATGGTAGTGTCAGCTAATGGTTAGTCACATGCCACTCCACTTCATGCTCCCAGAAGCGTGGAAGAGAGCTCCCACCTTAACGTGTAGAGTCCCGTACTCAGGTGAACCTGAGACATGGTAGTGTCAGCTAATGGTTAGTCACATGCCACTCCACTTCATGCTCCCAGAAGCGTGGAAGAGAGCTCCCACCTTAACGTGTAGAGTCCCGTACTCAGGTGAACCTGATACCTGGTAGTACATAACCGCTAGACACTGGCCGTCCCCATTTAATGTTCACTCTTGACAGGCCAAAGCTGGCTTTCGATTTAAACCTTTGCGGTTTAGAGCTACCGAAGCATGAGGGGACGCATTAATGGGATGGTCTCTGCGCGCCTTAGGTTGGAAGTGAGTTGTATAAAATAATAAAAAGTGTGGAGATGTTTTAGGATATATGGTGTGTTGGGGGGGGCTGTCTGTACAGTGGTGGAAGATGGGTTGGATATACGGTTGTGGAAGTGGTGAGGTGTTTGGTTATAGATGTGTGGTGGTGTTTTTGTATCGTGTGGTAGAGAGCAAAGTGAGTATGCAGTGCTGCAGTGCAGGGGATATTTGTTTGTTTTTTGTTTCGCGGGGTGAGGTTAATGAAATGAGAATGTATCATTAAAGAAAGAGAAAAATAAAAAAAGGTATCAGATTGCCTCAAGGAGTGTCAGGGGAGACATAGAGAACAAACTCTTACAGGAGGAAACAGTGGCTGTAGAATCACTACTATGTTCAAAATAAAGCAAATACACTCAGGGCTGTCAACTCCCGGACACAGATTAAGTATAATCCTGGACAGAAAAGCACTTTCTGTTCTCCATTGTGCATGTTTTTAAATCCAGGACTAGGCTTAATCTGGGTCCGGGGATTATATGTTGTTTAAGGCCTGAATAAGGGTGTGTTTGAGAGAGTGCAGCTGCTTTGTGAGTACTCTAAAATGTGTCTATGATCCAGAGATTGAATCCATCAGGGGTGATATATTTTTCAAGTGGATGTAAACAGTTTGACCTTTAGTGACCCCAAGCTAGCTGACATCAGTCTATTAGGGCGGGCCATGAGGTAATGGACACTAACTGATTGATTGATTTATTACTCATGTAATCAGATTACTTATTGATGAGGAGGAATAGCCTAATCAATAACCTCTGATAGTATGCATAAGAACCATTAGCTTTGGTGTCTAGCAGACCTGGATTCAAATATGAGTATTTCATTATTTGTTATTTACAGTAAATATGTATTTTCAGTGTGTCAGTATTTTTAAATAATATTAATAATAAATAAATTAAATAATAATAAATAATTAAATAATTACTTACAAAAATACAAAATCAACTACTTCAGTTGGAGGTTCTTGAAATTATTTTCTATTAATTTCCTATAAATAGTCTAATATTAGAAATTATTAGAAATGCATGGATCTGTGTTGAAATGCATGGACCTGGGTTGAAATGCATGGACCTAATCATGGACCCTATTCCAACTGAACTACTGAAAGAGCTGCTTCCTGTGCTTGGCCCTCCTATGTTGAACATAATAAACTGCTGTCTATCCACCGGATGTGTACCAAACTCACTAAAAGTGGCAGTAATAAAGCCTCTCTTGAAAAAGCCAAACCTTGACCCAGAAAATATGAAAAACTATCAAATCTTCCATTCCTCTCCAAAATATTAGAAAAGGCTGTTGCTCAGCAACTCACTGCCTTCCTGAAGACAAACAATGTATACGAAATGCTTCAGTCTGGTTTTAGACCCCATCATAGCACTGAGACTGCACTTGTGAAGGTGGTAAATTACTTTTTAATGGTATCAGACCGAGGCTCTGTATCTGTCCTCGTGCTCCTAGACCTTAGTGCTGCTTTTGATACCATCGATCACCACATTCTTTTGGAGAGATTGGAAACCCAAATTGGTCTACACAGACAAGTTCTGGCCTGGTTTAGATCTTATCTGTCGGAAAGATATCAGTTTGTCTCTGTGAATGGTTTGTCCTCTGACAAATCAACTGTAAATTTCGGTGTTCCTCAAGATTCGGTTTTAGGACCACTATTGTTTTCACTATATATTTTACCTCTTGTGGATGTCATTCGAAAACATAATGTTAACTTTCACTGCTATGCGGATGATACACAGCTGTACATTTCAATGAAACATGGTGAAGCCCCAAAATTGCCCTCGCAAGAAGCCTGTGTTTCAAACTCGGACAAAACAGAGATGCTGATTCTCGATCCCAAGAAACAAAGAGATATTCTGTTGAATCTGACAATCAATCTGAATGGTTGTACAGTCATCTCAAATAAAACTGTGAAGGACCTCGGGGTTACTCTAGATCCTGATCTCTCTTTTGACGAACATATCAAGACTGTTTCAAGGACAGCTTTTTTCCATCTACATAACATTGCAAGAATAATAAACTTTCTGTCCAAAAATTAATCCATGCTTTTGTTACTTCTAGGTTAGACTACTGCAATGCTCTACTTTCCTGCTACCTGGATAAAGCACTAAATACACTTCAGTTAGTGTTAAATACGGCTGCTCGAATCCTGACTAGAACTAAAATATTTGATCATATTACTCCAGTGCTAGCCTCCCTACACTGGCTTCCTGTGAAGGCAAGGGCTGATTTCAAGGTTTTACTGCTAACTTACAAAGCATTATATGGGCTTGCTAATACCTATCTCTCTGATTTGGTCCTGCCGTACATACCTACACGTACGCTACGGTCACAAGATGCAGGCCTCCTACTTGTCCATAGAATTTCTAAGCAAACGGCTGGAGGCAGGGCATTCTCCTACAGAGCTCCATTTTTATGGAATGTTCTGCCTACCCATGTGAGAGACGCAAACTCAGTCTCAACCTTTACGTCTATACTGAAGACTCATCTCTTCAGTGGGTCATATGATTGAGTGTAGTCTGGCCCAGGAGTTTGAAGGAGTGTGAAGGTGAACTGAAAGGTTTTGGAGCAACGGACCGCCCTTGCTGTCTCTGCCTGGCCGGTTCCCATCTTTCCACTTGGATTCTCTGCCTCTAACCCTATTACAGGGGCTGAGTCACTGGATTACTGGTGCTCTTTCATGCCGTCCCTAGGAGGGGTGCGTCACCTGAGTGGGTTGAGTCACTGATGTGATCTTCCTGTCTGGGTTGGCGCCCCCCTTGGGTTGTGCCGTGGCGGAAAACTTTGTGGGCTATACTCGGCCTTGTCTCAGGATGGTATGTTGGTGGTTGAAGTTATCCCTCTAGTGGTGTGGGGCCTGTGCTTTGGCAAAGTGGGTAGGGTTATATCTGTCCTGTTTGGCCCTGTCCGGGGGTATCATCGGACAGGGCCACACTATCTCCTGACCCCTCCTGTCTCAGCCTCCAGTATTTATGCTGCAGTAGTTTATGTGTCGGGGGGCTAGGGTCAGTTTGTTATATCTGGAGTACTTCTCCTGTCTTATCCGGTGTCCTGTGTGAATTTAAGTATGCTCTCTCTCTAATTTCTTTCTCTCTCTCGGAGGACCTGAACCCTAGGACCATGCCTCAGGACTACCTGGCATGATGACTCCTTGCTGTCCCCAGACCACCTGGCCGTGCTGCTGCTCCAGTTTCAACTCGTCTGCCTGCGGCTATGGAATCCGACCTGTTCACCGAACGTGCTACCTGTCCCAGACCTATTATTTGACCATGCTGGTCATTTATTAACATTTGAACATCTTGGCCATGTTCTGTTATAATCTCCACCCGGCACAGCCAGAAGAGGACTGGCCTCCCCTCATAGCCTGGTTCCTCTCTAGGTTTCTTCCAAGGTTTTGGCCTTTCTAGGGAGTTTTTCCTAGCCAACTTGCTTCAACACCTGCATTGCTTGCTGTTTGGGGTTTGAGGCTGGGTTTCTGTACGGCACTTTGAAATATCAGCTGATGTATAAAGGGCTATATAAAAACATTTGATTTGTTTTGTTTTGACCTAGGTGTGAAATGCATGGACCTAGGTGTGAAATGCATGGACCTAGGTGTGAAATGCATGGACCGGGGTTGAAATGCATGGACCTAGGTGTGAAATGCATGGACCTAGGTATGAAATGCATGGACCTAGGTATGAAATGCATGGACCTAGGTGTGAAATGCATGGACCTAGGTGTGAAATGCATGGACCTAGGTGTGAAATGCATGGACCTAGGTGTGAAATGCATGGACCTAGGTGTGAAATGCATGGACCTAGGTGTGAAATGCATGGACCTAGGTATGAAATGCATGGACCTACGTGTGAAATGCATGGACCTAGGTATGAAATGCATGGACCTAGGTGTGAAATGCATGGACCTAGGTATGAAATGCATGGACCTAAGTGTGAAATGCATGGACCTAGGTATGAAATGCATGGACCTAGGTGTGAAATGCATGGACCTAGGTGTGAAATGCATGGACCTAGGTATGAAATGCATGGATATACGTGTGAAATGCATGGACCTAGGTATGAAATGTATGGACCTAGGTGTGAAATGCATGGACCTAGGTATGAAATGCATGGACCTAGGTGTGAAATGCATGGACCTAGGTGTGAAATGCATGGACCTAGGTGTGAAATGCATGGACCCAGGTGTGAAGTGCATGGACCTAGGTGTGAAATGCATGGACCTAGGCGTGAAATGCATTGACCGGGGTTGAAATGCATGGACCTAGGTATGAAATGCATGGACCTAGGTGTGAAATGCATGGACCTAGGTATGAAATGCATGGACCTAGGTATGAAATGCATGGACCTAGGTGTGAAATGCATGGACCTAGGTGTGAAATGCATGGACCTGGGTGTGAAATGCATGGTATTATTTATTTATATACGTTCTAATATTCAACTAATAATATCAGGATACTTACTTTAAAATGTACGTGAAAGTTATTGAAATAATTGAAATAGTACTTGATCCTACATCAGCTCTCCTACTCTGAGATGCTTGATGCATACAGCCCCACACCAGGAGAGAGCTGTTTCAGACAATCCACTGTGTCCAGACAGAGAGAGATGATTAAAATTGATGACATAGTCTGGCCTGGCATTGGTCATCTCTGTGTGAGACGTGGAGGAAGGGAGAAACACACTCGCTTGCACACACACATACACACACAGGTTTCCACACCACTATGACTATGTGGTAGTGCCGCCTGGGGACTGGAGGCAGAGACAGAGCTAAGCAAGGGTAAAGAAAGGACACACACCAACACACACACAGACACACACATACACACAGATGAGTGTAGCGACCTTTTGAAATCTCTGAAATCTCTTGTCCCATAACATATCAAGGTAACCGCTGGTGCGACTGTTTATGTAGCAGATGGCAGTATTGATGGTATGTGGTGCTAGGAAAACAACCTCTCCCTCAACGTAATCAAGACAAAGGAAATGATTATGGATTACAGGAAAAGGAGGACCAAACTCACCCATTCTCATCGATGAGGCTGTAGTGGAGCAATTTGAAAGCTTCAAGTTCCTTGGTGTCCACATTACAACAAACGATCATGGTCCAAACACACCAAGACAGTCGTGAAGAGGGCACGACAAAGCCTATTGCTCCTCAGGAGACTGAAAAAATGTGGCATGGGTCCTCAGATCCTCAAAAAGTTATGCAGCTGCACCATCCAAAGCATCCTGACTGGTTGCATCACTGCCTGGTATGGCAACTGATCGGCCTCTGACCGCAAGGCACTACAGAGAGTAGTGTGTACGACCCAGTACATCTATAGCAGGTGGTGTCAGAGGAAGGCCCTAAAAATTGTCAAAGACTCCAGCTACCTTAGTCATAGACTGTTCTCTCTGCTACCGCGTGGCAAGCGGTACCGGAGTGCCAAGACTACGTCCAAGAGGCTTCTTAATTAACAGCTTCTACCCCCAAGCCATACGACTCCTGAACAGCTAATCAAATGGCTACCAGACTATTTGCATTGCCCGCTGTTTATTATCTACGCATAGTTACTTTAACTCTACCTACATCTACATATTACCTCGACTAACCGGTGCACCTGCACATAGACTCTGTACCGGACCCACCTGTATATAGTCTCTCTACTGTTATTTTACTCCTGCTCTTTAATTATTTGTTATTATTTTTTTTAACTTAAAAGTAAACATTTAATTGTAAGGTCCTATTGTATTCGGCGCATATGACAAATTCAATTTGATTTGATATGATACGAGTTCCATGAAGATTGGAAGGTGCAGCCATTCTGTAGCAGTCTCTTGCCGTTCGGTTGGATAGCTGTCATTCTCTGTCTCATTACAATACTCTGCTGCTGGCTAAAAGACAGCTGGCAACTGGAACCTTGCCTGAGGCATGCGTGTTTGTGTGTTTGAGTTAGTGTGTATGAGAGAGAGAGAGAGAGAGAGAGAGAGAGATACCAAGCCACCATTCTCCTTGTACACAGCAAATCAATCAATTAGATCTGTCAGACCTACAGAGCATTTACAATACAAAGGGTAATATCATGGGAGATAGAGAGAGATAAGGCCAGATGGGATGAGGTACGGTGAGGTAGGTTGAGGTAGGGTGAGGTGGAGTGAGGTAGGGTGAGGTGGGGTCAGATGGGGTGAGGTGAGGTAGGGTGAGATCAAATCAAATCAATCAAATTAAATGTATTTTTCACATACGCATGGTTAACAGATGTTAATGCAAGTGTAGCGAAATGCTTGTGCTTCTAGTTCCGAGCAGAATATCTAACAAGTAATATAACCTAACAATTTCACAACAACTACCTTATACACACAAGTGTAAATGAATGAATACGAATATGTACAGTGCCTTGCGAAAGTATTCGGCCCCCTTGAACTTTGCGACCTTTTGCCACATTTCAGGCTTCAAACATAAAGATATAAAACTGTATTTTTTTGTGAAGAATCAACAACAAGTGGGACACAATCATGAAGTGGAACGACATTTATTGAAGTGGAACGACATTTATTGGATATTGTCAGTCTCTCGATGTGCAAAACTGATAGAGACATACCCCAAGCGACTTACAGCTGTAATCGCAGCAAAAGGTGACGCTACAAAGTATTAACTTAAGGGGGCTGAATAATTTTGCACGCCCAATTTTTCAGTTTTTGATTTGTTAAAAAAGTTTGAAATATCCAATAAATGTCGTTCCACTTCATGATTGTGTCCCACTTGTTGTTGATTCTTCACAAAAAAATATAGTTTTATATCTTTATGTTTGAAGCCTGAAATGTGGCAAAAGGTCACAAAGTTCAAGGGGGCTGAATACTTTCGCAAGGCACTGTACATAAAAATATATAAATGAGTGATTGCCGAACGGCATAGGCAAGATGCAGTAGATGGTATCGACTACAGAGTATAGAGTACAGGTAATGTAGGGTATGAAAACATATAAAGCGGCATTGTTTAAAGTGGCTAGTGATACATTACATCAATATGCAGTAGATGGTATAGAGTACAGTATATACATATGAGATGAGTAATGTAGTATATGAGAACATTATATAAAGTGCCATTGTTTAAAGTGGCAAGTGATACATTACATCAAAATGGCAAGATGCAGTAGATGGCGTACAGTATATACATATGAGCTGAGTAATGTAGGGTATGTAAACATGATATAATATAAAGTGGCTCGTGATAAATTGATTACATCAATTTTCCCATTATTGAAGTGGCTGGAGTTGAGTCAGAATGTTGGCAGCAGCCACTCAATGTTAGTGATGGCTGTTTAAACAGTCCGATGGCCTTGAGATAGAAGCTGTTTTTCAGTCTCTCGGTCCCAGCTTTGATGCACCTGTACTGACCTCGCCTTCTGGATGATAGCGGGGTAAACAGACAGTGGCTCGGGTGGTTGTTGTCCTTGATGATCTTTTTGGCCTTCCTATGACTTCGGGTGCTGTCGGTGTCCTGGAGGTCAAATCAAATCAAATCAAATCAAATTTTATTTGTCACATACACATGGTTAGCAGATGTTAATGCGAGTGTAGCAAAATGCTTGTGCTTCTAGTTCCGACAATGCAGTGATAACCAACAAGTAATCTAACTAACAATTCCAAAACTACTGTCTTATACACAGTGTAAGGGGATAAAGAATATGTACATAAGGATATATGAATGAGTGATGGTACAGGGCAGCATACAGTAGATGGTATCGAGTACAGTATATACATATGAGATGAGTATGTAGACAAAGTAAACAAAGTGGCATAGTTAAAGTGGCTAGTGATACATGTATTACATAAGGATGCAGTCGATGATATAGAGTACAGTATATACGTATGCATATGAGATGAATAATGTAGGGTAAGTAACATTATATAAGGTAGCATTGTTTAAAGTGGCTAGTGATATATTTACATAATTTCCCATCAATTCCCATTATTAAAGTGGCTGGAGTTGGGTCAGTGTCAATGTCAGTGTGTTGGCAGCAGCCACTCAATGTTAGTGGTGGCTGTTTAACAGTCTGATGGCCTTGAGATAGAAGCTGTTTTTCAGTCTCTCGGTCCCAGCTTTGATGCACCTGTACTGACCTCGCCTTCTGGATGATAACGGGTGAACAGGCAGTGGCTCGGGTGGTTGATGTCCTTGATGATCTTTATGGCCTTCCTGTAACATCGGGTGGTGTAGGTGTCCTGGAGGGCAGGTTGTTTGCTCCCGGTGATGCGTTGTGCAGACCTCACTACCCTCTGGAGAGCCTTACGGTTGAGGGCGGAGCAGTTGCCGTACCAGGCGGTGATACAGCCCGCCAGGATGCTCTCGATTGTGCATCTGTAGAAGTTTGTGAGTGCTTTTGGTGACAAGCCGAATTTCTTCAGCCTCCTGAGGTTGAAGAGGCGCTGCTGCGCCTTCTTCACGACGCTGTCAGTGTGAGTGGACCAATTCAGTTTGTCTGTGATGTGTATGCCGAGGAACTTAAAACTTGCTACCCTCTCCACTACTGTTCCATCGATGTGGATAGGGGGGTGTTCCCTCTGCTGTTTCCTGAAGTCCACAATCATCTCCTTAGTTTTGTTGACGTTGAGTGTGAGGTTATTTTCCTGACACCACACTCCGAGGGCCCTCACCTCCTCCCTGTAGGCCATCTCGTCGTTGTTGGTAATCAAGCCTACCACTGTTGTGTCGTCCTCAAACTTGATGATTGAGTTGGAGGCGTGCCTGGCCACGCAGTCGTGGGTGAACAGGGAGTATAGGGGAGGGCTCAGAACGCACCCTTGTGGGGCCCCCGTGTTGAGGATCAGCGGGGAGGAGATGTTGTTGCCTACCCTCACCACCTGGGGGCGGCCCGTCAGGAAGTCCAGTACCCAGTTGCACAGGGCAGAAGTCATGATGGCGGAAGTGAGTGCTACGGAGCGGTAGTCATTTAGCTCAGTTACCTTAGCTTTCTTAGGAACAGGAACAATGGTGGCCCTCTTGAAGAATTTGGGGACAGCCGACTGGGATAAGGATTGATTGAATATGTCTGTAAATACACCAGTCAGCTGGTCTACGCATGCTCTGATGACGCGGCCGGGGATGCCGTCTGGGCCTGGAGCCTTGCGAGGTTTAACACGTTTAAATGTAGCGGGCCGTATCAGTGGCACTGTATTGTCTTCAAAGCGAGATGGGTGAGGTAGGGTGAGATAGGATGAGGTAGAGTGATGTGGGGTGAGGTGGCATGAGGTAGGGTGAGGTGGGGTGAGATGGGATGAGAAGGGTGAGATAGGATGAGGTAGGATGAGATGGCGTGAGATGGGATGAGGTTGGGTGAGATAAGAGGAGGTAGGATGAGATAGGGTGAGGTGAGATAGGATGAGGTAGAGTGAGATGGGGTGAGGTAGGGTGAGTTGGGGTGAGGTAGAATGAGATGGGGTGATATAGGTTGAGAGCATGAGGTATGGTGAGTTGGGGTGAGATGAGGTGAGATGGGGTGAGGTAGGGTGAGGTAGGGTGAGATAGGATGAGGTATGATAATATAATAATAATAATATATGCCATTTAGCTGACGCTTTTATCCAAAGCGACTTACAGTCATGTGTGCATACATTCTACGTATGGGTGGTCCCGGGAATCGAACCCACTACCCTGGCGTTACAAGCGCCATGCTCTACCAACTGAGCCACAGAAGGACCACTATGATGACATGGGGTGAGGTAGGTTCTCAATGGCACCGGAGGAGATGGCCGCCGTTTTACGGCCTCCTAACCAATTTTGCTATAATGTGTTATTTTTTGCGATAGGTGTAAATAATGTTTCTGCAACCGTATCGTATGGCAGAAAAGAGCTTCTGGATATCAGGACAGCGATCACTCACCTCGGATTAGACAAAGAGCTTCTGGATATCAGGACAGCGATCACTCACCTCGGATTAGACGAAGAGCTTCTGGATATCAGGACAGCGATCACTCACCTCGGATTAGACGAAGAGCTTCTGGATAACAGGACAGCTATCACTCACCTCGGATTAGACAAAGAGTTTCTAGATATCAGGACAGCGATCACTCACCTCGGATTAGACGAAGAGCTTCTGGATATCAGGACAGCGATCACTCACCTCGGATTAGATGAAGACTTTCTGGATATCAGGACAGCGATCACTCACCTCGGATTAGACAAAGATTTCTTCAACAACAACAATGAAAGCAAGCAGGACTCATACGATATTCTCCAAACAGCCCACAGGGCAGACATCCCAATCATTTGCAAAAGGAAGCGACGGAGAGGACGAAGAGCCGGATGCCTCGTCTGGACCCGCAGATGACAACTAGGAAAGCTGCCGTTACCGTCAATATTACTCGCCAACATGCAATCATTGGACAATAAACTAGACGAGGTAAGATCACGAATATCCTACCAACGGGACAGAGAAAACTGTAATATCCCATGTTTCACGGAATCGTCACTGAATGACGACATGGATATTCAGCTAGAAGGATACACTCTGCACCGGCAGGATAGAACAGCACACTCCGGTAAGACGAGGGGGGGGGGGCGGTCTGTGCATATTTGTAAACAGCAGCTGGTGCACGAAATCTAAGGAAGTCTCTAGATTTTGCTCGCCTGAAGTTGAGTATATTGCAGGCCGCACTACTTGCCTAGAGAGTTCTCAGCTATACTTTTTGTGGCTGTTTACTTACCACCACAGACAGATGCTGGCACTAAGACTGCGCTCAGTCAGCTGTATAAGGAAATAAGCAAACAGGAAACCACTCACCCAGAGGCGGCGCTCCTAGTGGCCGAGACTTTAATGCAGGGAAACTTAAATCAGTTCTACCAAATCGCGTCCCCACAGTGACTGTACGTACATACCCCAACCAGAAGCCATGGGTTAAAGGAAACATTTGCACTGAGCTAAAGGGTAGAGCTGCCGCTTTCAAGGTGCTTTCAAGGAAGCTTACAAGAAACCCTACTATGCCCTGTGACGAACCATCAAACAGGCAAAGCGTCAATACAGGGCTAAGATTGAATCATACTACACCGGCTTAGATGCCCGTCGGATGTGGCAGGGCTTGCAAACTATTACACACTACAAAGGGAAGCCCAGCCCAGTGACACGAGCCTACCAGATGAGCTAAATCACTTATATTCTCGCTTTGAGGCAAGCAACACTGAGGCATGCATGAGAGCATCAGCTGTTCCAGATGACTGTGTGATCACGCTCTCCGTAGCCGACATGAGTAAGAACATTAAACAGGTCAACATACACAAGGCTGCGGGGCCAGACTGATTACCAGGACGTGTGCTCTGGGCATGTGCTGACCAACTGACAGGTGTCTTCCGTGACATTTTCAACATGTCCCTGATTGAGTCTGTAATACCACCATGTTCCAAGCAGACCACCATAGTCCCTGTGCCCTAGATCACAAAGGCAACCTGCCTAAATGACTACAGATTCGTAGCACTCATGTCCGTAGCCATGAAGTGCTTTGAAAGGCTGGTAATGGCTCACATGAACACCATTATCCGAGAAACCCTAGACCCACTCCAATTTGCATAACGCCCAAACAGATCCACAGATGATGCTATCTCTATTGCACTCCACACTGCCCTTTCCCACCTGGACAAAAGGAACACCTATGTGAGACTGCTGTTCATTGACTACAGTTCAGCGTTCAACACCATAGTTCCCTCAAAGCTCATCACAAAGCTAAGGATCCTGGGACTAAACACCTCCCTCTGCAACTGGATCCTGGACTTCCTGACAGGCCGTCCCCAGGTGGTGAGGGTAGGTAGCAACACATCTGCCACGCTGATCCTCAACACTGGAGCTCCCCAGGGGTACGTGCTCAGTCCCCTCCTGTACTCCCTGTTCACCCATGACTGCATGGCCAGGCACGACTCCAACACCATCATTAAGTTTGCTGACGACACAACAGAGTTAGGCCTGATCACCGACAACGACGAGACAGCCTATAGGGAGGAGGTCAGAGACCTGGCCGGGTGGTGCCAGAATAACAACCTATCCCTCAATGTAACCAAGACTAAGGAGATGATTCTGGACTATAGGAAAAGGAGCACAGAGCACGTCCCCATTCTCATCGACAGGGCTGCGGTGGAGCAGGTTGAGAGCTTCAAATTCCTTGGTGTCCACATCAACAACAAACTAGATTTGTCCAAACACACCAAGACAGTCGTGAAGAGGGCACGACAAAGCCTATTCCCCCTCAGGAAACTAAAAAGATTTGGCATGGGTCCTGAGATCCTTAAAAGGTTCTACAGCTGCAACATCGAGAGCATCCTGACTGGTTGCATCACTGCCTGGTACGGCAATTGCTCGGCCTCCGACTGCAAGGCATTTCAGAGGGTAGTGCGTACGGCCCAGTACATCACTAGGGCAAAGCCGCCTGCCATCCAGGACCTCTACACCAGGTGTCAGAGGAAGGCCCTAAAAATTGTCAAAGACCCCAGCCACCCCAGTCATAGACTGTTCTCTCTACTACCTCATGGCAAGCGGTACCGGAGTGCCAAGTCTAGGACAAAAGTTTTTACCCCCAGTTTTTACCCCCAATCCATAAGAACCCCGGACTATTTGCATTGTGTGCCCCCCCAACCTCTCTTTTACGCTGCTGCTACTCTCTGTTGATCTTATATGCATAGTCACTTCAACTATACATTCATGTACATGCTACCTCAATTGGCCCGACCAACCAGTGCTCCCGCTCATTGGCTTTACCGGGCTTACCGGGCTATCTGCATTGTGTCCCACCACCCGCCAACCCCTCTTTTTACGCTTCTGCTACTCTCTGTTCATCATATATGCATAGTGACTTTAACGATACCTACATGTACATACTACCTCAATAAGCCTGACTAACAGGTGTCTGTATATAGCCTTGCTACTCTTTTTTCAAATGTCTTTCTACTGTTGTTTTATTTCTTTACTTACCTACACACACACACACACACACACACACACACACACACACACACACACACACACACACACACACACACACACACATACCTTTTTTGGCACCATTGGTTAGAGCCTGTAAGTAAGCATTTCACCTGTTGTATTTGGCGCACGTGACAAATAAACTTGGATTTGATTTGCGGTTGAGATGGGGTGAACTGGGGTGAGGTGGGGTGAGATGGGGTGAGGTAGGGTGAGATGGGGTGAGGTGGGGTGAGATGGGGTGAGGTAGGTTGAGATGGGGTGAGGTAGGTTGAGATGGGGTGAGGTGGGGTGAGATGGGGTGAGGTAGGTTGAGATGGGGTGAGGTAGGTTGAGATGGGGTGAGGTGGGGTGAGGTAGGTTGAGATGGGGTGAGGTGGGGTGAGGTAGGTTGAGATGGGGTGAGGTAGGTTGAGATGGGGTGAGGTGGGGTGAGGTAGGATGAGATGGGGTGAGGTGGGGTGAGGTAGGTTGAGATGGGGTGAGGTAGGTTGAGATGGGGTGAGGTGGGGTGAGGTAGGTTGAGATGGGGTGAGGTGGGGTGAGGTAGGTTGAGATGGGGTGAGGTAGGTTGAGATGGGGTGAGGTAGGTTGAGATGGGGTGAGGTGGGGTGAGGTAGGATGAGATGGGGTGAGGTAGGTTGAGATGGGGTGAGGTGGGGTGAGGTAGGATGAGATGGGGTGAGGTGGGGTGAGGTAGGATGAGATGGGGTGAGGTAGGTTGAGATGGGGTGAGGTGGGGTGAGGTAGGATGAGATGGGGTGAGGTGGGGTGAGGTAGGTTGAGATGGGGTGAGGTAGGTTGAGATGGGGTGAGGTGGGGTGAGGTAGGGTGAGATGGGGTGAGATGGGGTGAGGTAGGTTGAGATGGGGTGAGGTGGGGTGAGGTAGGTTGAGATGGGGTGAGGTAGGTTGAGATGGGGTGAGGTGGGGTGAGGTAGGATGAGATGGGGTGAGGTGGGGTGAGGTAGGTTGAGATGGGGTGAGGTAGGTTGAGATGGGGTGAGGTGGGGTGAGGTAGGATGAGATGGGGTGAGGTAGGTTGAGATGGGGTGAGGTGGGGTGAGGTAGGATGAGGCAGGGTGAGGTGGGGTGAGGTAGGATGAGATGGGGTGAGGTGGGGTGAGGTAGGTTGAGATGGGGTGAGGTGGGGTGAGGTGGGGTGAGGTGGGGTGAGGTGGGGTGAGGTGGGGTGAGGTGGGGTGAGGTGGGGTGAGGTGGGGTGAGGTAGGTTGAGATGGGGTGAGGTAGGTTGAGATGGGGTGAGGTGAGGTAGGATGAGATGGGGTGAGGTGGGGTGAGGTAGGTTGAGATGGGGTGAGGTGGGGTGAGGTAGGTTGAGATGGGGTGAGGTGGGGTGAGGTAGGTTGAGATGGGGTGAGGTGGGGTGAGGTGGGGTGAGGTAGGTAGGTGAGATGGGGTGAGGTGGGGTGAGGTAGGTTGAGATGGGGTGAACTGGGGTGAGGTGGGGTGAGATGGGGTGAGGTAGGTTGAGATGGGGTGAGGTGGGGTGAGGTAGGTTGAGATGGGGTGAGGTAGGATGAGGTAGGATGAGATGGGGTGAGGTGAGGTAGGATGAGATGGGGTGAGGTATGTTGAGATGGGGTGAGCTGGGGTGAGGTAGGATGAGGCAGGGTGAGATGGGGTGAGGTAGGTTGAGATGGGGTGAGGTGGGGTGAGGTAGGATGAGGCAGGGTGAGATGGGGTGAGGTAGGTTGAGATGGGGTGAGGTGGGGTGAGGTAGGATGAGATGGGGTGAGGTGGGGTGAGGTAGGATGAGATGGGGTGAGGTGGGGTGAGGTAGGGTGAGATGGGGTGAGGTGGGGTGAGGTGGGGTGAGATGGGGTGAGGTAGGTTGAGATGGGGTGAGGTAGGTTGAGATGGGGTGAGGTGGGGTGAGGTGGGGTGAGGTAGGTTGAGATGGGGTGAACTGGGGTGAGGTGGGGTGAGATGGGGTGAGGTAGGTTGAGATGGGGTGAGGTAGGTTGAGATGGGGTGAGATGGGGTGAGGTGGGGTGATGTAGGATGAGGCGGGGTGAGGAAGGGTGAGGTAGGATGAGGCAGGGTGAGATGGGGTGAGGTAGGATGAGATGGGGTGAGGTATGTTGAGATGGGGTGAGGTGGGGTGAGGTAGGATGAGGCAGGGTGAGATGGGGTGAGGTAGGTTGAGATGGGGTGAGGTGGGGTGATGTAGGATGAGGCGGGGTGAGGAAGGGTGAGGTGAGAGTTAGAAGGGTGTGTGTGTGTTTCCTTTCCTCTGAATACAGTCAGCTACATTGTGCTGGGTCCTGCCCCCTCCTTCCAAATGCTCCCAATCCCCCCTATTTATTATATACACACAAGGCAAACACAAACATATTCTCACAAAGTCACAGACACACAGACACACACAGAAATATAGCAGGACTATGAGTGGTGTTGAGGTAGAGTGTGAGTAAAGGCCAACCCCCTCCCAAGTGTCTAACAGCTCAATCTAAGGAGGGATGCAGACAGTTCAAGGACAGCAGAGGAGAGAGTGAAGCACACACCAATGCAGTAGTGATAGAGGTGTTGGTTGACTCCTCTCCTCTCTCAGTGGTAGAGATCCAGCATTACACACAGAGATCACTGTTCCCTGTGTTCTGTTCCTACTCAATCACACAATACGCAGGCTCAATCTACACACACAAACACTACAGCTCTCCTCTCCTTTCCTCCACACCGATGGCGCTCTCCTCCTCTCCTCCTACTCTCTCCTCCTCTTCTCTCTGTCTCTCCTCCTCTCTCCTTCCCCCCTCTCCTCCTCCTCTTCCCTTCCTCCTCCTTTCCTCCTCCACCTCTCTCCTCCTCCTTCTCTCTCACCTCCTCATCTCCTCCTTTCTCCTCCTCTCCTTCTCTCTCCTCCTCCTCCCCTCCTCCCCTCCTCTCTTTTCTCCTCATCCTCTCTCCTCTCCTCATCCTATCTCCTCTCCTCCTCCATCTCTCCTCCTCCTCTCTCCCCCTCTCCTCCATCTCTCCTCCTCTCTACTCTTCCTATCCTTTTCTTAACCTACAGTACAGTATCTGTCTTTTCTTCTCTTTCAAATCGTCCTATTTGTGCTTTCTTTCAGTCACTATGTTTCTTCCACCCACCTACCTCCACCATCTCTCCATATTACAAACCCAGAATACTAATGCATTAGGCTGGAGACAATAGAATTGGACACGTAGTACACTCCAATAATGCCATGTCTGTGTGTATTGTTGCATGGTTGTTAGCAGAGTTTTCCTATCTTATTATTAGTTCACCATCTATCTGCACACACACACACACACACAAACACACGCACACGCAAGCACACACTCCAAATATCTGTGTTGCTGTGTGGGTGTCATAATGTATGTGTGAGTGTTGGGGGTGAGGGTTGTGTGTGTACGAATCATGGTCTATCATTAAAGTGATCTGGGTTGTCAGATACAGTGCCTTCAGAAAGTATTCATAGCCCTTGACTCATTCCACATGTTGTTGTGTTACAGACAGTATTCAAAATGGATTAAATAGATATTTCTACTCACTCATCTCACCCACACATAATAAAAAATAATGATAAAGTGAAATGTTTTTAGAAATGTTTGCAAATTTATTGAACAGTCTCCAAGAGCTTTCCACACCTGGGTTAGTCTCTAAGAGCTTTCCACACCTGGGTTAGTCTCTAAGAGCTTTCCACACCTGGGTTAGTCTCAAAGAGCTTTCCACGCCTGGGTAAGTCTCTAAGATCATTCCACACCTGGTTAAGTCTATAAGAGCTTTCCACACCTGGGTAAGTCTCTAAGATCATTCCACACCTGGCTAAGTCTCTAAAGAGGCCACGGAGGCGGGCTAAGAGGCGGACAAAAACTATGGTGAAGTGGGGTCCACGTCCCGCGCCAGAGCAGCCACCGTGGACAGACACTCACCCAGACCCCCCCCCCCTATAGGTTCAGGTTTTGCGGCCGGAGTCCACACCTTTGGGGGTACTGTCACGTTCTGATCTTGGTTCCTTTGTTTATGTCTAGGTTTTAGTTGATCAGGGCGTGAGTTGGGGTGGGCAGTCTATGTTCGTTTTTCTATCATTTGGGATTTCTATGTTAGGCCTAGTATGGTTCTCAATCAGAGGCAGCTGTCAATTGTTGTCCCTGATTGAGAACCATACTTAGGTAGCCTGGGTTTCACTTTTGGGTTGTTGGTGTTTTTTTCCATGTGAGTGTTTGGTCCACACGGTACTATTTAGGTTTTGTATATTTCATGTCATCGTTTATTGATTTGTTCGAGTGTTCATTTGTCTTTATTAAAAACATTATGGACACTAACCATGCTGCACATTGGTCCTCCGATCCTTCTCGCTCAACCCTTACATGTTGATAATTGCGAGACAAATCATTTTAGGTTTTGCCATAGATTTTCAAATAGATTTAAGTCAAAATTGTAACTATGCCACTCTGGAAAATTCACTGTCTTCTTGGAAAGCAACTCCATTATAGATTTGGCCTGTCTTTGAGGTTATTGTCCTACTGAAAGGTGAATTCATCTCCCAGTGTCTGGTGGAAAGCAGATTGATCCAGGTTTTCCTCTAGGATTTTGCCTGTGAAAATTCTGTTTATTCTGTTTATTCTGTTTATTTTTTATCCTGAAAAACTCCCCAGTCCATAATGATCATAAGCGTACCCATAACATGATGCAGCCACCAATAGGCTTGACAATTTGGAATGTGGTACTCAGTAATGTGTTGTTTTGGACGTGGCCCAAACATAACAAGTCTGACACCAACAGGCTCCTGAACAGCTTCTGTCCCCAAGCCATTAGACTGTTAAAAAGCTAATAGAATGTCTACATGGACTATCTGAGGAGCCTGTTGATGTCAGACTTCTAACCTTTACACTAAACCCTCAAGAAAAAGCATTTGACATTGTGGGGACAAACAAAATGTCCCCAGCTGGTCATTTATTTTGTTTGTTTACTCTTCTTGTGGGGACTTCAGGTCACCACAATAATAGTTAATCACATCCACACACACACACACACACACACACACACACACACACACACACACACACACACACACACACACACACACACACACACACACACACACACACACACACACACACACACACACACACACACACATACACAGAGACACATTAACAAAGACACATACACAGAGACACACACACAGAGAGAGTCTCTTTCTCACACAGACACACACACACACTAACAGGCAGATAGGGTGATGGGATAAGTGCAGACACAGGTAGCCCAGGGAGGGTAGCTGTAGCTCGAGGTAGAAGAATGTCCGGTATGGTGGAAGAATAGAAAAGACAGGAGCAGAAGTGACATGAAGGGCTATAGAGAACTGAGGAGCAGGAGAGACGTGGAGGGCGAGAGAGTAGAAGGTATATCCTCAGGCTGTGGAGCACTACAGCAACATCTCTCACATCAATCCTGGCAGCTGCTACAGATCTTGTATCCCAGCTCCATCCTTATATCCCAGCTCCATCCTTATATCCCAGCTCCATCCTCATATTCCAGCTCCATCATTATATCCCAGCTCCATCCTGATATTCCAGCTCCATCCTCATATCCCAGCTCCATCCTTACATCCCAGCTCCATCCTTATATCCCAGCTACATCATTATATCCCAGCTTTGTGTGTGTGTGTGTGTGTGTGTGTGTGTGTGTGTGTGTGTGTGTGTGTGTGTGTGTGTGTGTGTGTGTGTGTGTGTGTGTGTGTGTGTGTTTAACTATTTCTGTTGTGAACTGAAGTCCCCACAAGAATAGTAAACAAACAAACATTTGACCAACTGGGGACATTTGTTGGACCCCACAATGTCAAATACTATTTCTAGGAGGTTTATGGTTAAGGTTAGAATGAGAGTTAGGTTTAGGGTTAGGAGCTAGGGTTAGGTTTAGGGTTAGGAGCTAGGGTTAGGTTTAGCGTTAGGAGCTAGGGTTAGGTTTAGGGTTAGGAGCTAGGGTTAGGTTTAGGGTTAGGAGCTAGTGTTAGGTTTAGGGTTAGGGTTAGGGTTAGGAGCTAGGGTTAGGTTTAGGGTTAGGAGCTAGGGTTAGGTTTAGGTTTAGGGTTAGGAGCTAGGGTTAGGTTTAGGTTTAGGGTTAGGAGCTAGGGTTAGGTTTAGGGTGGTTAGGAGCTCGGGTTAGGTTTAGGGTTAGGAGCAAGGGTTAGGTTTAGGGTTAGGAGCTAGGGTTAGTTGTGTGTGTGTTAATGCTTTCCTCTGTGTACATTTCACTAGGCAGGGTTAGGACTAGGGTTGGGAACTAGGGATAGTTGTGTGTGTGTGTGTGTGTGCGTGTGCGTGTGCGTGTGCGCGTGTGCGTGTGCGTGTGTGTGTGTGTGTGTGTGTGTGTGTGTGTGTGTGTTAATGCTTGCCTCTGTGTACATTTCTCTAGGCAGTGTAAAAATAGGTTTAGCATTAGGGTTAGGAAGTAGGGTTATTTTTGTGTGTTAATGCTTGCCTCTGTGTACATTTCTCTATGCAGGGTTAGGGCTAGGGTTAGGAACTAGGGTTAGTTGTGTGTGTATGTTTGAGTGTGTGTGTTAATGCTTGCCTCTGTGTACATTTCTCTAGGCAGTTAGGGTTAGGTTGATATTTGGGAACTAGGGTTAGTTGTGTGTGTGTGTTAATCCTTGCCTCTGTGTACATTTCTCTAGGCAGGGTTAGGGCTAGTGTTAGGAACTAGGGTTAGTTGTGCGTGTCTGTGTTAATACTTGCCTCTGTGTACATTTCTCTAGGCAGGGTTAGGGCTTTACTGCAGTATTCAGGGAATTTCAGATTGATTCTCCTTGAGATCCTCCCTTGATTCATGTTGCAGCATTTTGTAAAGGATGTTTGTGCCCTCTGTTTGTTCATGAGCTTGTGTGTGTGTGTGTTCATGTGCATGTGTGTTCATATGCATGTGTGTTTGGGTTTACATGAACGTGTGTGAGTGTGTGTATTTATATGTGTGTGAGTGAGTCTGTGAGTGTGAGTGTGTGTTTATATGAATGTGTGTGCATTAATGTGCATGTGTATGAGTGTATGTATGTGAGTGTATGTGTGTGTGTGCGTGTGTGTGTGTGGAACAACTTCTAAATTTGACATTTGAAAAACGTGGATTAATGTCTAATTCTGAGACTGAGAGCTTGTTGCAAATAACAGGATCCATGTCGATTCACAAAGACCGGCTGACATTTTGTTATTCAAAAGCAATTTCTTGCAGAGTGAGACAGATGGCCAATTCATGAGATTATTTCACAAAGACACGCTATTCATCAAACCTTCCATTGATCTCTGAGAGGGAGGGAGGCTGGGTTTGGAAGAGAAAATAACTACTGTAAAGGGTGTCCCCAACAGGTCTGTTCTGGTTGCATATCAGCTTTGATGAGGTGTAGATAGTATCTGAACGATGTGATGATCATGATTTTCTGGAGATATGAAATACATCATAGATTACATTCAAAGGTTGACATTTCCTTTCAATTTCCCTGTTGTTCACTTTGAGAAAATAGTTAAAACTGTTTGTCACTAAATCCGGCGAGAACTAGGAATATGTCAAACTGTCAAACTGGAGCTGGTCTGAGCGGTTGGCTGTCCATGCCCTCACTTTCTACTAACTTCTGCTGATTCACTCAGATCTGCCCACTATAGTGTCCTGTCAGAACTTAATGTTAAGGCCCTTTGTCACCACAACACACAGCACAGCTGCCTCCAATAGAATATAGTTTATATAGGTTTATGTAAGTATGGTCTATCGTAAAGTTTATTTTGTATTCTTTTGTTTTGGTACAGACTGAAAATAAATACATATGTTATATCACATAAAATACTTTGTAACCAGATAGACGGTGACCTTCAAGTGTTTATTTAGCACAACGTGGCAGTAAGCCAGTAGTATACAATAATGTGCTTCATTTGCAGGATTTATCCCAGTGTTTATGAATTCACCCCAGCTACTGGAGAGGAGAAGGGGGCTTCCTTAATACGCAAACATTGAGCCTTAATTTAACTAAAGTGATCAGATTCATGCATTTGGAATAATGAACATCAGCATTCATTACCGCTCCACAGGGTAACACACACACACACACACGCACACATGCACGCATTCACACACACACACGCACGCACATACACACACACACACACACACACACACTCACAGAGCTAATGTCAATTTAAAAACTGCTTCATCATCTCAATGGGAGGAAGGACAAGAATGAGGGAGGGAGGGTAAAACTATAAGCAATGGCAACTTAGATGTTTTGTCCAGTTTTGGGGAGGGTGGGCTTAGCATAAGAAAACTCTATCCACCTCCATTGTTCAGTGACCAACCCCCATTTCCTTTTGCCCCAAATTACCACCAACCCCTCTTTCTCCATGCCCCCAATAATACCCAAAGCCACCCTCCTCCTTGTCCCATATCTCTCCAGCTTTTCCCCCATCACTCAGCTGGGGACATGTTTCCCCCATCACTCAGCAGGGGACATGTTTCCCCCATCACTCAGCTGGGGACATGTTTCCCCCATCACTCAGCAGGGGACATGTTTCCCCCATCACTCAGCAGGGAACATGATTCCCCATCACTCAGCAGGGAACATGATTCCCCATCACTCAGCAGGGAACATGATTCCCCATCACTCAGCAGGGGACATGTTTCCCCATCACTCAGCAGGGAACATGTTTCCCCATCACTCAGCAGGGGACATGTTTCCCCCATCACTAATCAGGGGACATGTATCCCCCATCACTAATCAGGGGACATGTATCCCCCATCACTAATCAGGGGACATGTTTCCCCCATCACTAATCAGGGGACATGTTTCCCCCATCACTCAGCAGGGGACATGTTTCCCCCATCACTCATCAGGGGACATGTATCCCCATCACTCATCAGGGGACATGTATCCCCATCACTCAGCAGGGGACATGATTCCCCATCACTAAGCTGGGGACATGTATCCCCATCACTCATCAGGGGACATGTTTCCCCATCACTCAGCAGGGGACATGATTCCCCATCACTAAGCTGGGGACATGTATCCCCATCACTCAGCAGGGGACATGATTCCCCATCACTAAGCTGGGGACATGTATCCCCATCACTCAGCAGGGGACATGATTCCCCATCACTAAGCTGGGGACATGTTTCCCCCATCACTCAGCTGGGGACATGTTTCCCCCATCACTCACCAGGGGACATGTATCCCCCATCACTCAGCAGGGGACATGTTTCCCCCATCACTCAGCTGGGGACATGTTTCCCCCATCACTCACCAGGGGACATGTATCCCCCATCACTCAGCAGGGGACATGTTTCCCCCATCACTCAGCTGGGGACATGTTTCCCCATCACTCATCAGGGGACATGTTTCCCCCATCACTCAGCAGGGGACATGTTTCCCCCATCACTCAGCTGGGGACATGTTTCCCCATCACTCAGCAGGGGACATGTTTCCCCATCACTCAGCAGGGGACATGTTTCCCCCATCACTCAGCTGGGGACATGTTTCCCCCATCACTCAGCTGGGGACATGTTTCCCCATCACTCAGCAGGGGACATGTTTCCCCATCACTCAGCTGGGGACATGTTTCACCCTGGGGACATGTTTCCCCCATCACTCAGCTGGGGACATGTTTCCCCATCACTCAGCAGGGGACATGTTTCCCCATCACTCAGCAGGGGACATGTTTCCCCATCACTCAGCTGGGGACATGTTTCCCCATCACTCAGCAGGGGACATGTTTCCCCCAGCTGGGGATCACTCAGCTGGGGACATGTTTCCCCATCACTCAGCTGGGGACATGTTTCCCCATCACTCAGCAGGGGACATGTTTCCCCATCACTCAGCAGGGGACATGTTTCCCCATCACTCAGCAGGGGACATGTTTCCCCATCACTCAGCAGGGGACATGTTTCCCCATCACTCAGCAGGGGACATGTTTCCCCATCACTCAGCAGGGGACATGTTTCCCCATCACTCAGCAGGGGACATGTTTCCCCATCACTCAGCAGGGGACATGTTTCCCCATCACTCAGCAGGGGACATGTTTCCCCACTCATCACTCAGCAGGGGACATGTTTCCCCCATCACTCAGCAGGGGACATGTTTCCCCATCACCAGCACATGTTTCCCCATCAGGGGACATGTTTCCCCATCACTCAGCAGGGGACATGTTTCCCCATCACTCAGCAGGGGACATGTTTCCCCATCACTCAGCAGGGGACATGTTTCCCCATCACTCAGCAGGGGACATGTTTCCCCCATCACTCAGCAGGGGACATGTTTCCCCCATCACTCAGCTGGGGACATGTTTCCCCATCACTAAGGGGACATGTTTCCCCATCACTCAATCAGGACATGTTTCCCCATCACTAACATGTTTCATCACTCAGGGGGACATGTTTCCCCATCACTCAGCAGGGGACATGTTTCCCCATCACTCAGCAGGGGACATGTTTCCCCCAGCACTCAGCAGGGGACATGTTTCCCCATCACTCAGCAGGGGACATGATTCCCCATCACTAAGCTGGGGACATGTATCCCCCATCACTCAGCAGGGGACATGTTTCCCCATCACTCAGCAGGGGACATGTTTCCCCCATCACTCATCAGGGGACATGTATCCCCCATCACTCATCAGGGGACATGTATCCCCATCACTCAGCAGGGGACATGATTCCCCATCACTAAGCTGGGGACATGTATCCCCCATCACTCATCAGGGGACATGTATCCCCCATCACTCATCAGGGGACATGTATCCCCCATCACTCATCAGGGGACATGTATCCCCCATCACTCATCAGGGGACATGTATCCCCATCACTCAGCAGGGGACATGATTCCCCATCACTAAGCTGGGGACATGTTTCCCCCATCACTCAGCAGGGGACATGATTCCCCATCACTAAGCTGGGGACATGTATCCCCATCACTCAGCAGGGGACATGATTCCCCATCACTAAGCTGGGGACATGATTCCCCATCACTAAGCTGGGGACATGTTTCCCCCATCACTCAGCAGGGGACATGATTCCCCATCACTAAGCTGGGGACATGTTTCCCCCATCACTCAGCAGGGGACATGATTCCCCATCACTAAGCTGGGGACATGTATCCCCATCACTCAGCAGGGGACATGATTCCCCATCACTAAGCTGGGGACATGATTCCCCATCACTCAGCAGGGGACATGTTTCCCCCATCACTCAGCAGGGGACATGATTCCCCATCACTAAGCTGGGGACATGTATCCCCATCACGTATTCCCCACTCAGCAGGGGACATGATTCCCCATCACTAAGCTGGGGACATGTTTCCCCCATCACTCAGCAGGGGACATGATTCCCCATCACTAAGCTGGGGACATGTTTCCCCCAGCACTCATCTGGGGACATGTTTCCCCCAGCACTCAGCTGGGGACATGTTTCCCCCAGCACTCAGCTGGGGACATGTTTCCCCCATCACTCAGCTGGGGACATGTTTCCCCCAGCACTCAGCAGGGGACATGTTTCCCCCATCACTCAGCAGGGGACATGTTTCCCCATCACTCAGCTGGGGACATGTTTCCCCCATCACTCAGCTGGGGACATGTTTCCCCCAGCACTCAGCAGGGGACATGTTTCCCCCATCACTCAGCTGGGGACATGTTTCCCCCATCACTCAGCTGGGGACATGTTTCCCCCATCACTCAGCAGGGGACATGTTTCCCCCATCACTCAGCAGGGGACATGTTTCCCCCATCACTCAGCAGGGGACATGTTTCCCCCATCACTCAGCAGGGGACATGTTTCCCCCATCACTCAGCTGGGGACATGTTTCCCCCATCACTCAGCTGGGGACATGTTTCCCCCATCACTCAGCAGGGGACATGTTTCCCCCATCACTCAGCAGGGGACATGTTTCCCCCATCACTCAGCTGGGGACATGTTTCCCCCATCACTCAGCTGGGGACATGTTTCCCCCATCACTCAGCTGGGGACATGTTTCCCCATCACTCAGCTGGGGACATGTTTCCCCATCACTCAGCAGGGGACATGTTTCCCCCATCACTCAGCAGGGGACATGTTTCCCCATCACTCAGCTGGGGACATGTTTCCCCCATCACTCAGCTGGGGACATGTTTCCCCATCACTCAGCAGGGGACATGTTTCCCCATCACTCAGCAGGGGACATGTTTCCCCCATCACTCAGCAGGGGACATGTTTCCCCATCACTCAGCAGGGGACATGTTTCCCCCATCACTCAGCTGGGGACATGTTTCCCCATCACTCAGCAGGGGACATGTTTCCCCATCACTCAGCAGGGGACATGTTTCCCCATCACTCAGCAGGGGACATGTTTCCCCCATCACTCAGCAGGGGACATGTTTCCCCCATCACTCAGCTGGGGACATGTTTCCCCCATCACTCAGCTGGGGACATGTTTCCCCCATCACTCAGCAGGGGACATGTTTCCCCCATCACTCAGCAGGGGACATGTTTCCCCCATCACTCAGCTGGGGACATGTTTCCCCCATCACTCAGCTGGGGACATGTTTCCCCCATCACTCAGCAGGGGACATGTTTCCCCCATCACTCAGCAGGGGACATGTTTCCCCCATCACTCAGCAGGGGACATGTTTCCCCCATCACTCAGCAGGGGACATGTTTCCCCCATCACTCAGCAGGGGACATGTTTCCCCCATCACTCAGCAGGGGACATGTTTCCCCCATCACTCAGCAGGGGACATGTTTCCCCCATCACTCAGCTGGGGACATGATTCCCCATCACTAAGCTGGGGACATGTTTCCCCCATCACTAATCAGGGGACATGTATCCCCCATCACTCAGCAGGGGACATGTTTCCCCATCACTCAGCAGGGGACATGTTTCCCCCAGCACTCAGCAGGGGACATGATTCCCCATCACTAAGCTGGGGACATGTATCCCCATCACTCAGCAGGGGACATGATTCCCCATCACTAAGCTGGGGACATGTTTCCCCCATCACTCAGCAGGGGACATGATTCCCCATCACTAAGCTGGGGACATGTTTCCCCCATCACTCAGCAGGGGACATGATTCCCCATCACTAAGCTGGGGACATGTTTCCCCCATCACTCAGCAGGGGACATGTATCCCCCATCACTCAGCAGGGGACATGATTCCCCATCACTAAGCTGGGGACATGTATCCCCATCACTCAGCAGGGGACATGATTCCCCATCACTAAGCTGGGGACATGTTTCCCCCATCACTCAGCAGGGGACATGATTCCCCATCACTAAGCTGGGGACATGTTTCCCCCATCACTCAGCAGGGGACATGATTCCCCATCACTAAGCTGGGGACATGTTTCCCCCATCACTCAGCAGGGGACATGTATCCCCCATCACTCAGCAGGGGACATGATTCCCCCAGCACTCAGCAGGGGACATGTTTCCCCCATCACTCAGCAGGGGACATGATTCCCCATCACTAAGCTGGGGACATGTTTCCCCCAGCACTCATCTGGGGACATGTTTCCCCCAGCACTCAGCTGGGGACATGTTTCCCCCAGCACTCAGCTGGGGACATGTTTCCCCCATCACTCAGCTGGGGACATGTTTCCCCCAGCACTCAGCAGGGGACATGTTTCCCCCATCACTCAGCTGGGGACATGTTTCCCCCATCACTCAGCAGGGGACATGTTTCCCCCATCACTCAGCTGGGGACATGTTTCCCCCATCACTCAGCTGGGGACATGTTTCCCCATCACTCAGCAGGGGACATGTTTCCCCCATCACTCAGCAGGGGACATGTTTCCCCCATCACTCAGCAGGGGACATGTTTCCCCCATCACTCAGCAGGGGACATGTTTCCCCCATCACTCAGCAGGGGACATGTTTCCCCCATCACTCAGCTGGGGACATGTTTCCCCATCACTCAGCAGGGGACATGTTTCCCCCATCACTCAGCAGGGGACATGTTTCCCCCATCACTCAGCAGGGGACATGTTTCCCCATCACTCAGCAGGGGACATGTTTCCCCATCACTCAGCAGGGGACATGTTTCCCCCATCACTCAGCTGGGGACATGTTTCCCCATCACTCAGCAGGGGACATGTTTCCCCCATCACTCAGAAGGGGACATGTTTCCCCCATCACTCAGCAGGGGACATGTTTCCCCCATCACTCAGCAGGGGACATGTTTCCCCCAGCACTCAGCTGGGGACATGTTTCCCCCTTCACTCAGCTGGGGACATGTTTCCCCCATCACTCAGCTGGGGACATGTTTCCCCCATCACTCAGCTGGGGACATGTTTCCCCCAGCACTCAGTAGGGGACATGTTTCCCCCATCACTCAGCTGGGGACATGTTTCCCCCATCACTCAGCAGGGGACATGTTTCCCCCATCACTCAGCTGGGGACATGTTTCCCCCTTCACTCAGCTGGGGACATGTTTCCCCCAGCACTCAGTAGGGGACATGTTTCCCCCATCACTCAGCTGGGGACATGTTTCCCCCAGCACTCAGCAGGGGACATGTTTCCCCCATCACTCAGCTGGGGACATGTTTCCCCCATCACTCAGCTGGGGACATGTTTCCCCCAGCACTCAGCAGGGGACATGTTTCCCCCATCACTCAGTAGGGGACATGTTTCCCCATCACTCAGCAGGGGACATGTTTCCCCCATCACTAAGCTGGGGACATGTTTCCCCCATCACTCAGCAGGGGACATGTTTCCCCCAGCACTCAGCTGGGGACATGTTTCCCCCAGCACTCAGCAGGGGACATGATTCCCCCATCACTCAGCTGGGGACATGTTTCCCCCATCACTCAGCTGGGGACATGTTTCCCCCATCACTCAGCAGGGGACATGTTTCCCCCATCACTCAGCAGGGGACATGTTTCCCCCATCACTCAGCTGGGGACATGTTTCCCCCATCACTCAGCTGGGGACATGTTTCCCCCATCACTCAGCTGGGGACATGTTTCCCCCATCACTCAGCTGGGGACATGTTTCCCCATCACTCAGCAGGGGACATGTTTCCCCCATCACTCAGCAGGGGACATGTTTCCCCCATCACTCAGCTGGGGACATGTTTCCCCCATCACTCAGCTGGGGACATGTTTCCCCCAGCACTCAGCAGGGGACATGTTTCCCCCATCACTCAGTAGGGGACATGTTTCCCCCATCACTCAGCTGGGGACATGTTTCCCCCATCACTCAGCTGGGGACATGTTTCCCCCAGCACTCAGCAGGGGACATGTTTCCCCCATCACTCAGTAGGGGACATGTTTCCCCCATCACTCAGCTGGGGACATATTTCCCCCATCACTCAGCAGGGGACATGTTTCCCCCATCACTCAGTAGGGGACATGTTTCCCCATCACTCAGCAGGGGACATGTTTCCCCCATCACTAAGCTGGGGACATGTTTCCCCCATCACTCAGCTGGGGACATGTTTCCCCCATCACTCAGCTGGGGACATGTTTCCCCCATCACTCAGCTGGGGACATGTTTCCCCCATCACTCAGCAGGGGACATGTTTCCCCCATCACTCAGTAGGGGACATGTTTCCCCCATCACTCAGCTGGGGACATATTTCCCCCATCACTCAGCAGGGGACATGTTTCCCCCATCACTCAGTAGGGGACATGTTTCCCCATCACTCAGCAGGGGACATGTTTCCCCCATCACTCAGCAGGGGACATGTTTCCCCATCACTCAGCAGGGGACATGTTTCCCCATTACTCAGCTGGGGACATGTTTCCCCATCACTCAGCAGGGGACATGTTTCCCCCATCACTAAGCTGGGGACATGTTTCCCCATCACTCAGCTGGGGACATGTTTCCCCATCACTCAGCTGGGGACATGTTTCAGCTGGGGACCCCATCACTCAGCTGGGGACATGTTTCCCCCATCACTCAGCTGGGGACATGTTTCCCCCATCACTCAGCTGGGGACATGTTTCCCCCATCACTCAGCAGGGGACATGTTTCCCCCATCACTCAGCTGGGGACATGTTTCCCCCATCACTCAGCAGGGGACATGTTTCCCCCATCACTCAGCAGGGGACATGTTTCCCCCATCACTCAGCTGGGGACATGTTTCCCCATCACTCAGCAGGGGACATGTTTCCCCCATCACTCAGCTGGGGACATGTTTCCCCCATCACTCAGCAGGGGACATGTTTCCCCATCACTCAGCAGGGGACATGTTTCCCCATCACTCAGCAGGGGACATGTTTCCCCATCACTCAGCAGGGGACATGTTTCCCCATCACTCAGCAGGGGACATGTTTCCCCCATCACTCAGCAGGGGACATGTTTCCCCCATCACTCAGCAGGGGACATGTTTCCCCCATCACTCAGCAGGGGACATTTTTCCCCCAGCACTCAGCAGGGGACATGTTTTTAGTTAGTGCTCCAGTTGCAGTAGGGAACAAGTATTATACACACGTATACATACACACACTAATACATACACACACACACACACACACACACACACACACACACACACACACACACACACACACACACACACACACACACACACACACACACACACACACACACACACACACACACACACACACACACACACACACACACACACACACACACACACACACAGTGCCAGCACTTCACAGCACATGAATAAGAAGTTTGCCCTCTTTATTTTCCTATTGACTACTAAGTGGCCCCGCTAATGCTTCTGCGTGTGTGAACCTCATGAACTAAGAGGCCCACTACCTACTAATTCTTTCTGCTCTACCTGGCTTCTGCTCTATGCTCTAGGGCACAGGGACACAGCTGAAGAACTGGCCCCTGGAGCAATGCATTACAGACACTACATGGGGCCAGTTTCGACCTCAGAGTGCTCTGGACTGACACATAATTTTCCCGTCCGTGGACACACTAAAGAGGGCCCCTGGTGCGATACTTTCCACCCAAACACGCATGTCAACATAATGGCTAATATTACCATGTATCAAAGAGGTCTTCTGCTCATGACCTTGCTCCTTGCTGCCTTTCATCCTTAGCCTTTTAGATACAGTAGAACAAGATAACTGACATAGGAAAAAAAGGAAAGAGAGAGAGAGGGAGACAGAGAGAGTGAGACAGAGAGAGACACCGAGAGAGAGAGAGAGAGAGAGAGAGAGAGAGAGAGAGAGAGACACCGGGAGAGAGAGAGACAGGGAGAGACAGAGAGAGAGAGAGAGAGAGAGAGAGAGAGAGAGAGAGAGAGAGAGAGAGAGAGAGAGAGAGAGAGAGAGAGAGACAGAGAGAGTGAGACACAGAGAGACACCGGGAGAGAGAGAGACAGGGAGAGACAGAGAGAGTGAGACAGAGAGAGACACAGAGAGAGAGAGACAGGGAGAGACAGAGAGAGTGAGACACAGAGAGACAGAGAGAGAGAGAGAGAGAGAGAGACAGAGAGAGAGAGAGAGAGAGAGAGAGAGAGAGAGAGAGAGAGAGAGAGAGAGAGAGAGAGAGAGAGAGACAGAGAGAGTGAGACACAGAGAGACAAACAGAGAGAGAGAGAGAGAGAGAGAGAGAGACAGGGAGAGAGAGAGAGAGAGAGAGAGAGACTTTGACTTTTGGTCTTGCTTTATTGAAACATTCTTAATTCATTTAAAACTCACCCCCCCACTCCTAAAATAAATAAAAAATAAAAAATAAATAAAAATACACAGAAACCATCTCCTACAACCGTATATCCAAAACATCTTCCCCAGCAATACAGACAGCCCCCCAACACACCATATCTCCTCAAACATCTCCACACATTTGATCATTTTATAGAACTCAAACTCAACCCTAAGGCGCGCAGAGACCATCCCATGAAACAGTAGTAAAGGGTCTGTTATCCCCCACCTTTGACCCTGTTCCTCCTTGTTAGCCAAATAGCTAACTTTGCCTGAGCAAACAGAAAATTCAACAAAACACATTTTTCTTTCTCCTTATTCGAATACCTGTATCCCATTATAAACATCCCAACAGCAAAAACCACCCCCAACCTGTCACACAGACATTCCAACAGAGACATTAATGGCATTAACCTGGTGCACACAGAAAACACATGAATTACAGTTTCTTTCATTTGACAGAAAGGACACCCCTGCCCAATTCCCGGATCAACCCGTGCCAACCAGCTGTTAGTGGCCAGGGCTCCATGAAGAACCCTCCACTGGAGGTCCCCTGACCTCTTTGGTACTGGGGTTTGTAGAGCGCCCTCCATCTAAAACCCACCATACTCTCCGCCCCACATACCCCCTGCCACTGATGTGCCTTCACTCCTGTTAGGCTTCTAATGCTCCTCACCTTAACGCAGAGGTTGTAGAGGGCTTTACCTCCCACCCCCTCAAACTCCCCCAGGCTCGGAGTGTTAAAATCTAACAAGTCCTCCAGACCCCCTTGCCAGTCTCCAGTCTCTGCCGTCACCTGCAGTGGCGGGAACATTGGTGGCCCCTCTCCCTTTGGCCTCTCAAACACCCCCCTTACCGGCTCAGACAGTGCCTCCTGGACCTCCTCCAGGAATCTCTCCAGCAGCCTAAGAGACGTTATTCCTGTTTGTTGCGCCAAGACCTCCGGGGTTTTCCACCCCTCCTCTCCCAGCAGTCTCAGGTCACCCAGCCTTTGTAAACCCCCTGCCATCAGTTGCCTCTGCAGGGTGGCCGACTGAACCGATCTCAAAGGGATGGCTGGGTTGTGGAAGATGGGCTCCTCCCACACCCACTGCCCAGGCTCCACACCCCCTTCTCGTGTGGGCCTTAGCAGCTGCCAGGCCCTCAGCACCGCAGAGTAAAACTCTGAGAGACCTGCTGTACTCAGCCTCTCCAGCTTCATGAGGAACAGCTGCCGGTCCAACCCTAATCCGCCAGCTCTCCTCAGCAGCGCGCATGCTGGTTCCCTCCAGCCAACATCAGTGTGGTACAGCAGTCTCTGCACCGCCTTTAGTCTGAAAGCAGCCATCCTGCTCTCCAGTTCCACCAGGCCCTGTCCTCCTTCGTGGACGGTCATGTACAAAACTGCTGCCTTCAGCCAGTGATGTCCCGACCAAAAAAAGTCCACCAGCTTGCGTTGCAGGTCTGCAAGCAGACCGGCGGGGGTTGAGGACAGCCAGTTTATGCCACAAGGAAGATGCCACCAGGTTGTTGATTATCAGCACCCTCCCTCTATATGACACTTGGGACAGGAGCCACCTCCACCTGGCCAGTCTTGACACCACTGCCTGTGTCAGCCCCTCCCAGTTCTTGCTGACCCACCTCTCCGAGCCCAGGTACACCCCCAACACTTTAAGCCCTTCACAACCCCACTGCAAACCCCTGGAAGCAGAGGAGGAGCCCTATCCCCCATGCCCCACATAACAGAGCTTTGCTCTTTCCCCAGTTTACCTTAGCTGATGAAGCTCCCTCATACACCTTCAGACTGGTCTCTAGTTCCTGCATATCTTGCCCATCCCTGACCATCACAGAAACATCATCTGCATATGCTGAGACTGCAATTCCTGTCACCACATCCATGCCTGTCCAGCACACTCCCCGCAGTCTCCTGCGTAGCAGTCCTAAAAAAGGCTCAATGGCTAGTGTGTACAGCTGCCCAGATAGAGGGCATCCTTGTCTAATGCCCCGTCTCACCCAGACTGGCCTACTGAGCCCCCTCCCACCTTAACCATACATGACGCCCCAGCATACAACAGCTTCACACAGGTCACAAAACTCTTCCCAAACCCAAACACAGACATCGCATTAAACAGATACTCATGATCCACTCTATCAAAAGCCTTCTCTTGATCTAAAGAGACCAGTCCAAAGTTCACATTAGAACCTCTCGACAAGTCCAACATGTCCCTAATCAAGAACAAGTTGTCCGTGATTGAGCGTCCCGGTACACAATATGTCTGGTCCTTGTGTATTATAGAGTCCAGATGGGACTTCAGTCTGTTAGAGAGGACCTTGGCAAAAATCTTGTAGTCCGCACAGAGTAACGCCACAGGCCTCCAGTTCTTAAGTTCACACAAGTCCCCTTTTTTTGGGCAGGAGAGTCAGAGCCGCCCGACGGCAGCTCATCGGCAACTCTCCTACCCCTACGCATTCTCGCAACACGCAAAAGAAATCCTGTCCAATTGTTCCCCAGAATTTTTGTAAAATTCCACTGGAAGTCCATCAACCCCGGGTGCACGACCGGGGGACATCTGGGTTACTGCCTCTGCCAGTTCATGTGACAACAGAGGAATGTCCATTTCATCCCTCTGTGCCCGAGAGAGCTTAGGGAGTCCTGCGAACAAGACCTGAGCACACATAGGATCACACATTTCTGCCCTATACAATTCAGTATAAAACTCCACAGTCAGCTCCCGCATCTCCCCCACCACAGAGGTCACCCGCCCATCAGACAGCCGTAGACAATGCATACCCTTGGCTTCACTGCTCTGTCTTTCCAAACCAAAGAAGAAGGAGCTGGGAGCATCCATCTCCTTGAGCATGGAGAACCTAGCTCTTACAAGTGCTCCCTTTGCTTTAACCTGGAAAAAACTGCCCAGGTCCCTACGTAATCGGCTAAGTTAGCCTGGAGGCCTACATTGCCTTGCCCCACCATCTCTACCTCCATCTCACTAATACACCGCTCTAGTTCCCCCAACACTCTCCTAGCCTCTGAGGATGAGAGAGCTGTGTACTGTTGACAGAAAAGCCGAATTTGCACTTTCCCCACATCCCACCACTGACTCAGAGACTCATACTCCTCTCTTCGCTGCCCCCATCTTTCCCAAAAAGTCTGGAAACCTGAGCAAAAGTGGCATCTTGTAAGAGCTTTACATTGAACTTCCAATAAGATGCCTGCCGGGGCCCTGGTGAAATAGACAGCCGAGCCATGGTTATGTGGTGATCCGAAAACCCCACTGGGAGAATGGTAGCACTCAGAAGCCTATTGCTCTGATTCCTGGACATGTAAAAACGATCAAGTCGAGCTGCACTCACCCTAGCCCCAAAAACCTTCACCCACGTATACTGTCTTGTGTTTGGATGTTTAGTTCTCCAAACATCCACTAGGTCAAACTGATTAAAGATGTCCCTTAACACTCCCACTGACACTGAATGAGGCTCTTCCCCATTTCTGTCTTTTGTAAAATCCATTGTACAGTTCCAGTCACCTCCGATCACCAGCGTCTCCTCAGGCGCTACTTGTGAGAGTTCCTGTCTAAGACTCCCAAATAGAACCCCTCTTTCTCTCCCTGTGTTAGGCGCATACACATTTATAAAGACAAAACACATGTTGTTAATTTCTGCTTTAACAACAAGCAACCTACCCCTACACACCTCCTTTGAGGAGCAAATTTTTACAGCCAGACCCGGTGCAAAAAGGACTGCCACCCCTGCACTAAGATTTGTCCCATGGCTCAACACACTTGCCCCTTTCCACCAGAGCCCCCAATCAACTTCATTCACCACATCACTATGCGTCTCCTGCAGAAACAACACCTGTACTTGTTTATGTTTTACATATTCACTCAACACACTCCTCTTTCCCGCATCTCTGGCGCCATTTATATTGAGCGAGCCTACCCGAAGAGTCTCCATAAGAAGTGGGAGAAAAGCCAGCAGAGAAATAGACCAATAGCAAAGCTCAAAAAGCCCCAGTGTCAGTAAGAAATTAAACATTTAAACAGTGTCTGAAGGTAAACCTTTACGCACTGTTGTGACCCACTTCCTCAACCTAAACCGTTTCTTGGGTGAGAGGACACCATGCCCCTCATTTCTCATAGCATGTTGTACTGATCTTACAAACTTTCTAGGATCAGGAAAAAAGCCTCAAGATTAACTTTTTTCCCCTTAGTCTCATTCAGGAACCTTGTCAGTTCTCTCAACGTGTACTTAGACCCCTCTGGTTGACTGGCTGTCAGCTCCGGGCCAATTGAAGAGGAGTCTGAAAAAAATACCTCCTCATCCTCTTCCTCAGACTCACTTTCCTCCTCTTCTCTATCTCCCACCCTGACCACCTGCCCTTTCTCTCTGGTTAGGGCCTCACCCACAGCAACAGGCAACATTTCCATGGTGCCTTTGTCCACACCCTTTTTCTTTTTCCTCTTGACACCCTCCTCCTCCTCCCCTAATCTCTTACACTTCCCCACTATACTCTCCTCATCCACTAGAATAACCTGACTAGACGCAGTATCATCTGCACCACCCTCCATAGCATGACTAGGGCCAGCCTCAGCTACAACACCCTCCATAGCATGACTAGGGCCAGCCTCAGCTACAACACCCTCCATAGCATGACTAGGGCCAGCCTCAGCTACAACACCCTCCATAGCATGACTAGGGCCAGCCTCAGCTATACCACCCTCCATAGCATGTCTAGGCCCAGCCTCAGCTACCCCACCATCTCTAGCCTGACTAGACCCAGCCTCTGCTTCTCCACCATCTCTAGCCTGACTAGACCCAGCCTCATCTACACCACCATCTCTAGACTGACTAGGCCCAGCCTCTGCTGTCTGCATCTCCTTACCCCCTGCATTTTCACCTCGATTTCCCCCCCTTGCGCTCGTACCCTCCCCTTGTCTATGGCCTTTATGTGGGCACGCAAAGCTCTTGTGCCCCAAATCCCCACATTCAAAACACCGTAGACTATCTGTGCTGGCAAAACCTGCATAGAGCCCTTCCCCATGCCTCACTTTAAAATGCACATTTAGCTGTTGCTCATTATTGTTCAGAAACATAAACACTTGCCTCCTGAATGAAACAACGTGCTTAACGGCATCTGCCTGAAAACCTGCTGACAGTACACGGAAACCGCTAGCAAACTTACCAAAACGACTCAGCTCTTTCCTAATTTGATCATCCGTAATAAACGGAGGCAAATTTGCCACTACAACTCTTGTTGAAGGGGTAGAGAGAGGTGAAATTGACACCAACACATCCCTTACAAATATTCCGCTAGCAATTAACCTACCGACCAAATTAGCTCTTTTCATGAACACAACAACAGCTTTGTTCATTCTAGAAGCAGAATGTATAAACTCAGCTCCTACCTGTTCACCGACCGCGAGCAGAACCTCCTCCACCTTAACTCCGTTCTCAGGAACACACCTGAAACCATGCTGAATCGACAGCGTCTCTTGCGCACTAGGCTGAGAAGCCATTGCGCACACTATACCTTGCAACCCCCCGGAACGTTACTCTGTCCTCTTCCACCCTAACTTTGAAAAAAGAAACTTTGGATACCGCTAAAAACAAATATTGCATTAACCCTCCACCATAGAAAATAACATGTAAAGAAAAGAATAGAATCAAGAAAGTTAGTTAGGATAGAGCTTTCCACACCAAACACTCAAACTCCAAAAACACCCAGCATGCACCGAGAGAGAGAGAGAGAGAGAGAGAGAGAGAGAGAGAGAGAGAGAGAGAGAGAGAGAGAGAGAGAGAGAGAGAGAGAGAGAGAGAGAGAGAGAGAGAGAGAGAGACAGGGAGAGAGAGAGAGAGAGAGAGAGAGAGAGAGAGAGAGAGAGAGAGAGAGACAGAGAGAGAGAGAGAGAGAGAGAGAGAGAGAGAGAGAGAGAGAGAGAGAGACAGGAGAGACAGGGAGAGACAGAGAGAGTGAGACAGAGAGAGACACACAGAGAGAGAGAGAGACAGGGAGAGACAGAGAGAGTGAGACACAGAGAGAGACAAAGAGAGAGACAAAGAGAGTATAAGCTCCTGAGTTCTTCTGAAAACATGTAGAATTATAGTTGGATAAATGTAGATAAACTTGCTTTTTTTCCCGCAAGGACTTATGCAGGATATTTACCTCAACATCAAAACGATCAATCCAAATCACAAATCCATACCTAATCTCTTGGTTTTGGACAAAATAACCTGAATGGACTATTACTATCAAGGACTATCAAAAAGAAAAAACCTGCAGAAGAAACACAGCGGAAACTGGAAATCTGAACCTACTTCTGAAGGAAAAGTCCAAAACAATCGTCTCAAGGTAATGTTGTTATATTAAGATTTAAAAAAAAATGCTACGAAACTAATGATGATGAGTGGCACATGAGCTGGTTCCAAGAGCTGTTCTCTTGGATCTCTGTGCTGTAGTGGGCCCAGCTTTACAGAGAAACACCCGCAGAAACCAAACCGTGCTTGTCCCACTTCAACTCCTTGGCAACCTCATTAATAGCATCGATGATGTCTCTTTGCGTTTGCAGGACTGCATCTGTGAGGACACCTACCCAGCTGGAAAACTCAGCTCCAGCTCAGCTGCAGCACCACCGACCTCACCGAAACAATCAGCTCCGGCTCAGTTGCAGCACCACTGACCCCACTGGAACACTCAGCTCAGCTGCAGCACCACCTACCCCACTTAAACACTCAGCTCAGTTGCAGCACTACCGACCCCACTGGAACACTCAGCTCAGCTGCAGCACCACCGACCCCACTGGAACACTCAGCTCCGGCTCAGCTGCAGCACCACCGACCCCACTGGAACACTCAGCTCAGCTGCAGCACCACCGACCCCACTGGAACACTCAGCTCAGCTACAGCAACACCTACCCCACTGAAACACTCAGCTCAGTTGCAGCCCCACCGACCCCACTGGAACACTCAGCTCAGTTGCAGCACCACCCATCCTGTTGGAACACTCAGCTCAGTTGCAGCACCACCGACCCCACTGGAACACTCAGCTCCTGCTCAGTTGCAGCACCACCGACCCCACTGGAACACTCAGCTCCGGCTCAGTTGTAGCAACACCGACCCCACTGGAACACTCAGCTCCGGCTCAGCTGCAGCACCACCGACCCCACTGGAACACTCAGCTCCGGCTCGGTTGTAGCAATACCGACCCCACTGGAACACTCAGCTCAGCTGCAGCACCACCGACCACACTGGAACACTCAGCTCCTGCTCAGTTGCAGCACCACCGACCCCACTGGAACACTCAGCTCCTGCTCAGTTGCAGCACCACCGACCCCACTGGAACACTCAGCTCCTGCTCAGCTGCAGCACCACCGACCTCACTGGAACATTCAGCTCAGCTGCAGCACCACCGACCCCACTGGAACACTCAGCTCAGCTACAGCAACACCTACCCCACTGAAACACTCAGCTCAGTTGCAGCACCACCGACCCCACTGGAACACTCAGCTCAGCTGCAGCACCCGACCCCACTGGAACACTCAGCTCAGCTGCTGGAACAGCTCCTGCAGCACCACCGACCCCACTGGAACACTCAGCTCCGGCTCAGCTGCAGCACACCGACACCACTGGAACACTCAGCTCTTTGCAGCACCACCGACCCCACTGGAACACTCAGCTCCGGCTCAGCTGCAGCACCACCGACCTCACTGGAACTGCAGCACTCAGCTCAGCTCAGCTACAGCAACACCTACCCCACTGAAACACTCAGCTCAGTTGCAGCCCGACCCCACTGGAACACTCAGCTCAGTTGCAGCACCACCCATCCTGTTGGAACACTCAGCTCAGTTGCAGCACCACCGACCCCACTGGAACACTCAGCTCCTGCTCAGTTGCAGCACCACCGACCCCACTGGAACACTCAGCTCCGGCTCAGTTGCAGCAGCCCCACTGGAACACTCAGCTCCGGCTCAGCTGCAGCACCACTGGGAACACTCAGCTCCGGCTCGGTTGTAGCAATACCGACCCCACTGGAACACTCAGCTCAGCTGCAGCACCACCGACCACACTGGAACACTCAGCTCCTGCTCAGTTGCAGCACCACCGACCCCACTGGAACACTCAGCTCCTGCTCAGTTGCAGCACCACCGACCCCACTGGAACACTCAGCTCCTGCTCAGCTGCAGCACCACCGACCTCACTGGAACATTCAGCTCAGCTGCAGCACCACCGACCCCACTGGAACACTCAGCTCAGCTACAGCAACACCTACCCCACTGAAACACTCAGCTCAGTTGCAGCACCACCGACCCCACTGGAACACTCAGCTCAGCTGCAGCACCACCCACCCCACTGGAACACTCAGCTCAGCTGCAGCACCACCGACCCCACTGGAACACTCAGCTCCTGCTCAGTTGCAGCAACACCGACCCCACTGGAACACTCAGCTCCGGCTCAGCTGCAGCAACACCGACACCACTGGAACACTCAGCTCTTTGCAGCACCACCGACCCCACTGGAACACTCAGCTCAGCTGCAGCACCACCGACCCCACTGGAACACTCAGCTCAGCTGCAGCACCACCGACCCCACTGGAACACTCAGCTCAGCTGCAGCACCACCGACCCCACTGGAACACTCAGCTCAGCTGCAGCACCACCTACCCCACTGAAACACTCAGCTCATTTGCAGCACCACCGACCCCACTGGAACACTCAGCTCAGCTGCAGCACAACCGACCCCACTGGAACACTCAGCTCAGCTGCAGCACAACCGACCCCACTGGAACACTCAGCTCCTGCTCAGTTGCAGCAACACCGACCCCACTGGAACACTCAGCTCTTTGCAGCACCACCGACCCCACTGGAACACTCAGCTCAGCTGCAGCACCACCTACCCCACTGGAACACTCAGCTCAGCTACAGCACCACCGACCCCACTGGAACACTCAGCTCAGCTGCAGTACCACCTACCCCACTGAAACACTCAGCGCAGTTTCAGCACCACCGACTCCACTGGAACACTCAGCTCAGCTGCAGCACTACCGACCCCACTGGAACACTCAGCTCAGCTGCAGCACAACCGACCCCACTGGAACACTTAGCTCCGGCTCAGCTGCAGCACCACCGACCACACTGGAACACTCAGCTCCTGCTCAGTTGCAGCACCACCGACCCCACTGGAACACTCAGCTCCTGCTCAGATGCAGCACCACCGACCCCACTGGAACACTCAGCTCCTGCTCAGCTGCAGCACCACCGACCCCACTGGAACGTTCAGCTCAGCTGCAGCACCACCGACCCCACTGGAACACTCAGCTCAGCTACAGCAACACCTACCCCACTGAAACACTCAGCTCAGTTGCAGCCCCACCGACCCCACTGGAAGACTCAGCTCAGTTGCAGCACCACCCATCCTGTTGGAACACTCAGCTCAGTTGCAGCAACACCGACCCCACTGGAACACTCAGCTGAGTTGCAGCAACACCGACCCCACTGGAACACTCAGCTCCGGCTCAGCTGCAGCAACACCGACACCACTGGAACACTCAGCTCTTTGCAGCACCACCGACCCCACTGGAACACTCAGCTCCTGCTCAGTTGCAGCACCACCGACCCCACTGAAACACTCAGCTCAGCTGGAACACCCCACTGGAACACTCAGCTCAGCTGCAGCACCACCGACCCCACTGGAACACTCAGCTCAGCTGCAGCACCACCGACCCCACTGGAACACTCAGCTCAGCTGCAGCACCACCTACCCCACTGAAACACTCAGCTCATTTGCAGCACCACCGACCCCACTGGAACACTCAGCTCAGCTGCAGCAGACCCCACTGGAACACTCATCTCAGCTGCAGCACAACCGACCCCACTGGAACACTCAGCTCCTGCTCAGCTCAGCACCACCGACCTCACTGGAACATTCAGCAGCTGCACACCACCGACCCCACTGGAACACTCAGCTCAGCTCAGCTGCTCAGTTGCAGCCACCGACCCCACTGGAACACTCAGCTCAGTTGCAGCACCACCCATCCTGTTGGAACACTCAGCTCAGTTGCAGCACCACCGACCCCACTGGAACACTCAGCTCCGCTCAGTTGCAGCAACACCGACCCCACTGGAACACTCAGCTCCGGCTCAGCTGCAGCACCACCGACCCCACTGGAACACTCAGCTCCGGCTCAGCTGCAGCAATACCGACCCCACTGGAACACTCAGCTCAGCTGCAGCACCACCGACCACACTGGAACACTCAGCTCCTGCTCAGTTGCAGCACCACCGACCCCACTGGAACACTCAGCTCCTGCTCAGTTGCAGCACCACCGACCCCACTGGAACACTCAGCTCCTGCTCAGCTGCAGCACCACCGACCTCACTGGAACATTCAGCTCAGCTGCAGCACCACCGACCCCACTGGAACACTCAGCTCAGCTACAGCAACACCTACCCCACTGAAACACTCAGCTCAGTTGCAGCCCCACCGACCCCACTGGAACACTCAGCTCAGTTGCAGCACCACCCATCCTGTTGGAACACTCAGCTCAGTTGCAGCACCACCGACCCCACTGGAACACTCAGCTCCTGCTCAGTTGCAGCAACACCGACCCCACTGGAACACTCAGCTCCGGCTCAGCTGCAGCAACACCGACACCACTGGAACACTCAGCTCTTTGCAGCACCACCGACCCCACTGGAACACTCAGCTCAGCTGCAGCACCACCGACCCCACTGGAACACTCAGCTCAGCTGCAGCACCACCGACCCCACTGGAACACTCAGCTCAGCTGCAGCACCACCGACCCCACTGGAACACTCAGCTCAGCTGCAGCACCACCTACCCCACTGAAACACTCAGCTCATTTGCAGCACCACCGGAACACTCAGCTCAGCTGCAGCACAACTGAACTGGAACACTCAGCTCAGCTGCAGCACAACCGACCCCACTGGAACACTCAGCTCCTGCTCAGTTGCAGCAACACCGACCCCACTGGAACACTCAGCTCTTTGCAGCACCACCGACCCCACTGGAACACTCAGCTCAGCTGCAGCACCACCTACCCCACTGGAACACTCAGCTCAGCTACAGCACCACCGACCCCACTGGAACACTCAGCTCAGCTGCAGTACCACCTACCCCACTGAAACACTCAGCGCAGTTTCAGCACCACCGACTCCACTGGAACACTCAGCTCAGCTGCAGCACTACCGACCCCACTGGAACACTCAGCTCAGCTGCAGCACAACCGACCCCACTGGAACACTCTCCGGCTCAGCTGCAGCACCACCGACCACACTGGAACACTCAGCTCCTGCTCAGTTGCAGCACCACCGACCCCACTGGAACACTCAGCTCCTGCTCAGATGCAGCACCACCGACCCCACTGGAACACTCAGCTCCTGCTCAGCTGCAGCACCACCGACCCCACTGGAACAGCTCAGCTGCAGCACCACCGACCCCACTGGAACACTGCTCAGCTAAGCACACCTACCCCACTGAAACACTCAGCTCAGTTGCAGCCCCACCGACCCCACTGGAACACTCAGCTCAGTTGCAGCACCACCCATCCTGTTGGAACACTCAGCTCAGTTGCAGCAACACCGACCCCACTGGAACACTCAGCTGAGTTGCAGCAACACCGACCCCACTGGAACACTCAGCTCCGGCTCAGCTGCAGCAACACCGACACCACTGGAACACTCAGCTCTTTGCAGCACCACCGACCCCACTGGAACACTCAGCTCCTGCTCAGTTGCAGCACCACCGACCCCACTGAAACACTCAGCTCAGCTGCAGCACCACCGACCCCACTGGAACACTCAGCTCAGCTGCAGCACCACCGACCCCACTGGAACACTCAGCTCAGCTGCAGCACCACCGACCCCACTGGAACACTCAGCTCAGCTGCAGCACCACCTACCCCACTGAAACACTCAGCTCATTTGCAGCACCACCGACCCCACTGGAACACTCAGCTCAGCTGCAGCACAACCGACCCCACTGGAACACTCATCTCAGCTGCAGCACACCGACCCCACTGGAACACTCAGCTCCTGCTCAGCTGCAGCACCACCGACCCCACTGGAACACTCAGCTGCAGCCACCGACTCCACTGGAACACTCAGCTCAGCAGCACCACCGACCCCACTGGAACACTCAGCTCCGGCTCAGCTGCAGCACCACCGACCCCACTGGAACACTCAGCTCAGCTGCAGCACTACCGACCCCACTGGAACACTCAGCTCAGCTGCAGCACAACCGACCCCACTGGAACACTTAGCAGCACCACCGACCCCACTGGAACACTCAGCTCAGTTGCAGCACCACCGACCTCACTGAAACACTCAGCTCAGTTGCAGCACCACCGACCCCAGTGGAACACTCAGCTCAGTTGCAGCACCACCGACCCCACTGGAATACTCAGCTCCTGCTCAGTTGCAGCACCACCGACCCCACTGGAACACTCAGCTCAGTTGCAGCACCACCGACCCCACTGGAACGCTCAGCTCCGGCTCAGCTGCAGCAACACCGACCCCACTGGAACAGTCAGCTCAGCTGCAGCACCACCGACCCCACTGGAACACTCAGCTCAGCTGCAGCACCACCTACCCCACTGAAACACTCAGCTCAGTTGCAGCACCACCGACCCCACTGGAACACTCAGGTCAGTTGCAGCACCACCGACCACACTGGAACACTCAGCTCAGTTGCAGCACCACCGACCCCACTGGAATACTCAGCTCCTGCTCAGTTGCAGCACCACCGACCCCACTGGAACACTCAGCTCCGGCTCAGCTGCAGCAACACCGACCCCACTGGAACAGTCAGCTCAGCTGCAGCACCACCGACCCCACTGGAACACTCAGCTCAGCTACAGCACCACCTACCCCACTGGCTCAAGCACCACCGACCCCACTGGAACACTCAGGTCAGTTGCAGCACCACCGACCACACTGGAACACTCAGCTCAGTTGCAGCACCACCGACCCCACTGGAATACTCAGCTCCTGCTCAGTTGCAGCACCACCGACCCCACTGGAACACTCAGCTCAGTTGCAGCACCACCGACCCCACTGGAACGCTCAGCTCCGGCTCAGCTGCAGCAACACCGACCCCACTGGAACAGTCAGCTCAGCTGCAGCACCACCGACCCCACTGGAACACTCAGCTCAGCTGCAGCACCACCTACCCCACTGAAACACTCAGCTCAGTTGCAGCACCACCGACCCCACTGGAACACTCAGGTCAGTTGCAGCACCACCGACCACACTGGAACACTCAGCTCCGGCTCAGCTGCAGCACCACCTACCCCACTGAAACACTCAGCTCAGTTGCAGCACCACCGACCCCACTGGAACACTCAGGTCAGTTGCAGCACCACCGACCACACTGGAACACTCAGCTCCGGCTCAGCTGCAGCACCACCGACCCCACTGGAACACTCAGCTCAGCTGCAGCACCACCTACCCCACTGAAACACTCAGCTCAGTTGCAGCACCACCGACCCCACTGGAACACTCAGGTCAGTTGCAGCACCACCGACCACACTGGAACACTCAGCTCAGTTGCAGCACCACCGACCCCACTGGAATACTCAGCTCCTGCTCAGTTGCAGCACCACCGACCCCACTGGAACACTCAGCTCAGTTGCAGCACCACCGACCCCACTGGAACAGCTCAGCTCAGCTGCAGCAACACCGACCCCACTGGAACAGTCAGCTCAGCTGCAGCACCACCGACCCCACTGGAACACTCAGCTCAGCTGCAGCACCACCTACCCCACTGAAACACTCAGCTCAGTTGCAGCACCACCGACCCCACTGGAACACTCAGGTCAGTTGCAGCACCACCGACCACACTGGAACACTCAGCTCAGTTGCAGCACCACCGACCCCACTGGAATACTCAGCTCCTGCTCAGTTGCAGCACCACCGACCCCACTGGAACACTCAGCTCAGTTGCAGCACCACCGACCCCACTGGAACGCTCAGCTCCGGCTCAGCTGCAGCAACACCGACCCCACTGGAACAGTCAGCTCAGCAGCACCACCGACCCCACTGGAACACTCAGCTCAGCTGCAGCACCACCTACCCCACTGAAACACTCAGCTCAGTTGCAGCACCACCGACCCCACTGGAACACTCAGGTCAGTTGCAGCACCACCGACCACACTGGAACACTCAGCTCCGGCTCAGCTGCAGCACCACCTACCCCACTGAAACACTCAGCTGTTGCAACCACCAGCCCCACTGGAACACTCAGGTCAGTTGCAGCACCACCGACCACACTGGAACACTCAGCTCCGGCTCAGCTGCAGCACCACCTACCCCACTGAAACACTCAGCTCAGTTGCAGCACCACCGACCCCACTGGAACACTCAGGTCAGTTGCAGCACCACCGACCACACTGGAACACTCAGCTCCGGCTCAGCTGCAGCACCACCGACCCCACTGGAACACTCAGCTCAGCTGCAGCACCACCTACCCCACTGAAACACTCAGCTCAGTTGCAGCACCACCGACCCCACTGGAACACTCAGCTCAGCTGCAGTACCACCTACCCCACTGAAACACTCAGCTCAGTTTCAGCACCACCGACCCCACTGGAACACTCAGCTCAGTTGCAGCACCACCGACTCCACTGGAACACTCAGCTCAGCTGCAGCACCACCGACCCCACTGGAACACTCAGCTCCGGCTCAGCTGCAGCACCACCGACCCCACTGGAACACTCAGCTCCGGCTCAGCTGCAGCACCACCGACCCCACTGGAACACTCAGCTCAGCTGCAGCACTACCGACCCCACTGGAACACTCAGCTCAGCTGCAGCACAACCGACCCCACTGGAACACTTAGCTCCGGCTCAGCTGCAGCACCACCGACCCCACTGGAACACTCAGCTCAGTTGCAGCACCACCGACCTCACTGAAACACTCAGCTCAGTTGTGCACCACCGACCCCACTGGAACACTCAGCTCAGATGCAGTACCACCGACCCCACTGGAATACTCAGCTCCTGCTCAGTTGCAGCACCACCGACCCCACTGGAACACTCAGCTCAGTTGCAGCACCACCGACCCCACTGGAACGCTCAGCTCCGGCTCAGCTGCAGCAACACCGTCCCCACTGGAACAGTCAGCTCAGCTGCAGCACCACCGACCCCACTGGAACACTCAGCTCAGCTGCAACACCACCTACCCCACTGAAACACTCAGCTCAGTTGCAGCACCACCGACCCCACTGGAACACTCAGGTCAGTTGCAGCACCACCGACCACACTGGAACACTCAGCTCCGGCTCAGCTGCAGCACCACCGACCCCACTGGAACACTCAGCTCAGCTGCAGCACCACCTACCCCACTGAAACACTCAGCTCAGTTGCAGCACCACCGACCCCACTGGAGCACTCAGCTCAGCTGCAGCACCACCGACCCCACTGGAACACTCAGCTCCGGCTCAGCTGCAGCACCACCGACGCCACTAGAACACTCATCTCATGCTCAGTTGCAGCACCACCATCCCCACTGGAACACTCAGCTCAGCTGCAGCACCACCGACCACACTGGAACACTCAGCTCCGGCTCAGCTGCAGCACCACCGACCCCACTGGAACACTCAGCTCCAGCTCAGCTGCAGCACCACCGACCCCACTGGAACACTCAGCTCAGTTGCAGCACACCCGACCTCACTGAAACACTCAGCTCAGTTGCAGCACCACCGACCCCACTGGAACACTCAGCTCAGTTGCAGCACCACCGACCCCACTGGAACACTCAGCTCAGCTGCAGCACCACCTACCCCACTGAAACACTCAGCTCAGTTGCAGCACCACCGATCCCACTGGAATCCTCAGCTCCTGCTCAGTTGCAGCACCACTGACCCCACTGGAACACTCAGCTCCGGCTCAGCTGCAGCACCACTGACCCCACTGAAACACTCAGCTCAGCTGCAGCACCACCTACCCCATTGAAACACTCAGCTCAGCTGCAGCACCACCTACCCCACTGAAACACTCAGCTCAGTTGCAGCACCACCGACCCCACTGGAACACTCAGCTCCTGCTCAGCTGCAGCACCACCGACCCCAATGGAACATTCAGCTCAGTTGCAGCACCACCGACCCCACTGGAACACTCAGCTCCGGCTCAGCTGCAGCACCACCGACCCCACTGGAACACTCAGCTCAGTTGCAGCACCACTGACCCCACTGAAACACTCAGCTCAGCTGCAGCACCACCTACCCCAGTGAAACACTCAGCTCAGTTGCAGCACCACCGACCCCACTGGAACACTCAGCTCCTGCTCAGCTGCAGCACCACCGACCCCACTGGAACATTCAGCTCAGCTGCAGCACCACCGATCCCACTGGAACACTCAGCTCAGCTGCAGCACCACCTACCCCACTGAAACACTCAGCTCAGTTGCAGCACCACCGACCCCACTGGAACACTCAGCTCCTGCTCAGCTGCAGCACCACCGACCCCACTGGAACATTCAGCTCAGTTGCAGCACCACCGATCCTGTTGGAACACTCAGCTCAGTTGCAGCACCACCGACCACACTGGAACACTCAGCTCAGCTGCAGCACCACTGACCACACTGGAACACTCAGCTCCTGCTCAGTTGCAGCAACACCAACCCCACTGGAACACTCAGCTCCGGCTCAGCTGCAGCACCACCGACCCCACTGGAACACTCAGCTCCTGCTCAGTTGCAGCACTACCGACGCCACTGGAACACTCAGCTCCGGCTCAGCTGCAACACCACCGACCCCACTGGAACACTCAGCTCCGGCTCAGCTGCAGCAACACCGACCCCACTGGAACACTCAGCTCATCTGCAGCACCACCTACCCCACTGGAACAGTCAGCTCAGCTGCAGCACCACCGACCCCACTGGAACACTCAGCTCAGCTGCAGCACAACCTACCCCACTGAAACACTCAGCTCAGTTGCAGCACCACCGATCCCACTGGAACACTCAGGTCAGTTGCAGCACCACCGACACCACTGGAACACTCAGCTCAGCTGCAGCACCACCGACCACACTGGAACACTCAGCTCCGCCTCAGCTGCAGCACCACCGACCCCACTGGAACACTCAGCTGAGTTGCAGCACCACCGACCCCACTGGAACACTCAGCTCATCTGCAGCACCACCTACCCCACTGGAACAGTCAGCTCAGCTGCAGCAACACCGACCCCACTGGAACACTCAGCTCATCTGCAGCACCACCTACCCCACTGGAACAGTCAGCTCAGCTGCAGCACCACCGACCACACTGGAACACTCAGCTCAGGCACAACCTACCCCACTCAGCTGCAGCACCACCACACTGGAACACTCAGCTCAGTTGCAGCACCACCGACCACACTGGAACACTCAGCTCCGGCTCAGCTGCAGCACCACCAACCGCACTGGAACACTCAGGTCAGCTGCAGCACCACCGACCACACTGGAACACTCAGCTCAGTTGCAGCACCACCGACCCCACTGGAACACTCAGGTCAGCTGCAGCACCACCAACCACACTGGAACACTCAGCTCAGTTGCAGCACCACCGACCACACTGGAACACTCAGCTCCGGCTCAGCTGCAGCACCACCAACCCCACTGGAACACTCAGCTCCGGCTCAGCTGCAGCACCACCGACCCCACTGGAACACTCAGCTCCTGCTCAGTTGCAGCACCATCGACCCCACTGGAACACTCAGCTCAGTTGCAGCACCACCGACCCCACTGAAACACTCAGCTCAGTTGCAGCACCACCGACCCCACTGGAACACTCAGGTCAGCTGCAGCTCCACCGACCACACTGGAACACTCAGCTCAGTTGCAGCACCACCGACCCCACTGGAACACTCAGGTCAGCTGCAGCACCACCAACCACACTGGAACACTCAGCTCAGTTGCAGCACCACCGACCCCACTGGAACACTCAGCTCAGTTGCAGCACCACCGACCCCACTGGAACACTCAGCTCCTGCTCAGTTGCAGCAACACCGACCCCACTGGAACACTCAGCTCCGGCTCAGCTGCAACACCACCGACCCCACTGGAACACTCAGCTCCTGCTCAGTTGCAGCACCACCGACCCCACTGGAACACTCAGCTCCGGCTCAGCTGCAACACCACCGACCCCACTGGAACACTCAGCTCCTGCTCAGCTGCAGCACTACCGACGCCACTGGAACACTCAGCTCAGTTGCAGCACCACCGATCCTGCTGGAACATTCAGCTCAGCTGCAGCACCACCGACCCCACTGGAACACTCAGCTCCAGCTCAGCTGCAGCACCACCGACCCCACTGGAACACTCAGCTCCAGCTCAGCTGCAGCACCACCGACCCCACTGGAACACTCAGCTCCAGCTCAGCTGCAGCACCACCGACCCCACTGGAACACTCAGCTCTAGCTCAGTTGCAGCACCACCGACCCCACTGGAACATTCAGCTCAGTTGCAGCACCACCGACCCCACTGGAACACTCAGCTCAGCTGCAGCACCACGGACCCCACTGGATCACTCAGCTCAGTTGCAGCACCACTGACTCCACTGCAAAACTCAGCTCCTGCTCAGCTGCAGCACCACGGACCCCACTGGAACACTCAGCTCAGTTGCAGCAACACCGACCCCACTCAAACAGACCCCACAGAGCCCCAGGAAAGCAACACAATTAGACCCAACCAAATCATGAGAAAACAAAAAGATAATTACTTGACACATTGGAAAGAATTTTCAGAAAAACAGAGCAAACTAGAATGCTATTTGGCCCTAAACAGAGTACACAGTGTCAGAATACCTGACCACTGTGACTGACCCAAAATTAAGGAAAGCTTTGACTATGTACAGACTCAGTGAGCATAGCCTTGCTATTGAGAAGGCTCTCAAGAGAAGACAGGCTATGTGCTCACTGCCCACAAAATGAGGTGGAAACTGAGCTGCACTTCCTAATTTCCCGCCAAATGTATGAACATATTAGAGACACATATTTCCCTCAGATTACACAGACCCACAAAGATTTTTGAAAACAAATCCAATTTTGATCAACTCCCATATCTACTGGGTGAAATACCACAGTGTGCCATCACAGCAGCATGATTTCTGACCTGTTAACACAACAAAAGGGCAACCAGTGAAGAACAAACACCATTGTAAATACAACCTATATTTATGCTTATTTAACTATTTGCACATCATATCAACACTGTATATAGACATAATATGACATTTGAAATGTCTTTATTATCTTGGAACTTTTAAGTAAGTAAGTGTAATGTTTACTGTACATATGTTTCCCATGACAATAAAGCCCTTAAATTGAAATGTAATTGAAATGAGAGCTAGAGAGAGAGAGAATGGGAGGGAGAGAACTATGGAGAGAGAGAGCCAGAGAGAGAGAGGGAAAGAGAGCTATAGAGAGAGAGAGAAAGAGAGCTAATATAAAACAATTAGAGAGTGTAATTTCCCCAAATTTGAAACCCTTATTCAAGGTTTCAAAGACCTTTCTGATGAGGATAGGCTACCCGTCCTGTTGGGTGAGGACACATAGATCTGCGGGTTGGTAGCGCACAACATTGCTGCCTGCCATAAGATGAGGAACAGTGTCTGACAGACCACCCAACCTACATATGTCCTCTATGCTCATTGTTATTGTTCAATGTATGGTTATTTTGACCCTTGGTTATTGTTGTTAGTATTAATATTGATTAGTATTATTTATTATGCTCATGTTGTAAATCTCCAAAGAATGCTTGTCACGTCATGCCAATAAAGCAAAGAGACAGAGACAAAGAGAAAGACAATGGGAGGAAGGAAAGTCATATTTCCAATTGACACTAACTGCAGCACAGCACTGCAGGAGCTGTCCATGGTGCCTAATGGCTGGTGTACCATACCGCTGCTGTCCATGGTGCCTAATGGCTGGTGTACCATACAGCTGCTATCCATGGTGCCTAATGGCTGGTGTACCATACAGCTGCTATCCATGGTGCCTAATGGCTGGTGTACCATACAGCTGCTATCCATGGTGCTGAATGACTTGTGTACCATACAGCTGCTATCCATGGTGCTGAATGACTTGTGTACCATACAGCTGCTATCCATGGTGCCTAATGGCTGGTGTACCATACAGCTGCTATCCATGGTGCCTAATGGCTGGTGTACCATACAGCTGCTATCCATGGTGCCTAATGACTGGTGTATCTTAGAGCTGCTATCCATGGTGCCTAATGGCTGGTGTACCATACAGCTGCTATCCATGGTGCCTAATGACTGGTGTATCTTAGAGCTGCTATCCATGGTGCCTAATGGCTGGTAAGTAATCTAACTAACAAGTAATCTAACTAACAATTCCAAAACTACTGTCTTATACACAGTGTAAGGGGATAAGGAATATGTACATAAGGATATATGAATGAGTGATGGTACAGAGCAGCATACAGTAGATGGTATCGAGTACAGTATATACATATGAGATGAGTATGTAGACAAAGTAAACAAAGTGGCATAGTTAAAGTGGCTAGTGATACATGTATTACATAAGGATGCAGTAGATGATATAGAGTACAGTATATACATATGAGATGAGTATGTCGACAAAGTAAACAAAGTGGCATAGTTAAAGTGGCTAGTGATACATGTATTACATAAGGATGCAGTCGATGATGTAGAGTACAGTATATACGTATGCATATGAGATGAATAATGTAGGGTAAGTAACATTATATAAGGTAGCATTGTTTAAAGTGGCTAGTGATATATTTACATCATTTCCCATCAATTCCCATTATTAAAGTGGCTGGAGTTGGGTCAGTGTCAATGACAGTGTGTTGACAGCAGCCACTCAATGTTAGTGGTGGCTGTTTAACAGTCTGATAGCCTTGAGATAGAAGCTGTTTTTCAGTCTCTCGGTCCCAGCTTTGATGCACCTGTACTGACCTCGCCTTCTGGATGATAGCGGGGTGAACAGGCAGGGGTTCGGGTGGTTGATGTCCTTGATGATCTTTATGGCCTTCCTGTAACATCGGGTGGTGTAGGTGTCCTGGAGGGCAGGTAGTTTGCCCCCGGTGATGCGTTGTGCAGACCTCACTACCCTCTGGAGAGCCTTACGGTTGAGGGCGGAGCAGTTGCCGTACCAGGCGGTGATACAGCCCGCCAGGATGCTCTCGACAGTGCATCTGTAGAAGTTTGTGAGTGCTTTTGGTGACAAGCCGAATTTCTTCAGCCTCCTGAGGTTGAAGAGGCGCTGCTGCGCCTTCTTCACGACGCTGTCAGTGTGAGTGGACCAATTCAGTTTGTCTGTGATGTGTATGCCGAGGAACTTAAAACTTGCTACCCTCTCCACTACTGTTCCATCGATGTGGATAGGGGGTGTTCCCTCTGCTGTTTCCTGAAGTCCAATCATATCCTTAGTTTTGTTGACGTTGAGTGTGATTTTCCTGACACCACACTCCGAGGGCCCTCACCTCCTCCCTGTAGGCCATCTCGTCGTTGTTGGTAATCAAGCCTACCACTGTTGTGTCGTCCGCAAACTTGATGATTGAGTTGGAGGCGTGCATGGCCACGCAGTCGTGGGTGAACAGGGAGTACAGGAGAGGGCTCAGAACGCACCCTTGTGGGGCCCCGTGTTGAGGATCAGCGGGGAGGAGATGTTGTTGCCTACCCTCACCACCTGGGGCGGCCCGTGGAAGTCCAGTACCCAGTTGCACAGGGCGGGGTCAAGACCCAGGGTCTCGAGCTTGATGACGAGCTTGGAGGGTACTATGGTGTTGAATGCCGAGCTGTAGTCGATGAACAGCATTCTCACATAGGTATTCCTCTTGTCCAGGTGGGTTAGGGCAGTGTGCAGTGTGGTTGAGATTGCATCGTCTGTGGACCTATTTGGGCCAAATGGAGTGGGTCTAGGGTGTCAGGTAGGGTGGAGGTGATATGGTCCTTGACTAGTCTCTCAAAGCACTTCATGATGACGGAAGTGAGTGCTACGGGGCGGTAGTCGTTTAGCTCAGTTACCTTAGCTTTCTTGGGAACAGGAACAATGGTGGCCCTCTTGAAGCATGTGGGAACAGCAGACTGGTATAGGGATTGATTGAATATGTCCGTAAACACACCGCCAGCTGGTCTGCGCATGCTCTGAGGGCGCGGCTGGGGATGCCGTCTGGGCCTGCAGCCTTGCGAGGGTTAACACGTTTAAATGTCTTACTCACCTCGGCTGCAGTGAAGGAGAGACCGCATGTTTTCGTTGCAGGCCGTGTCAGTGGCACTGTATTGTCCTCAAAGCGGGCAAAAAGTTATTTAGTCTGCCTGGGAGCAAGACATCCTGGTCCGTGACTGGGCTGGGTTTCTTCTTGTAGTCCGTGATTGACTGTAGACCCTGCCACATGCCTCTTGTGTCTGAGCCATTGAATTGAGATTCTACTTTGTCTCTATACTGACGCTTAGCTTGTTTAATAGCCTTGCGGAGGGAATAGCTGCATTGTTTATATTCGGACATGTTACCAGACACCTTGCCCTGATTAAATGCAGTGGTTCGCGCTTTCAGTTTCACGCGAATGCTGCCATCAATTCACGGTTTCTGGTTTGGGAATGTTTTTATCGTTGCTATGGGAACGACATCTTCGACGCACGTTCTAATTGAACTCGCACACCGAATCAGCGTATTCGTCAATATTTCCATCTGACGCAATACGAAACATGTCCCGGTCCACGTGATGGAAGCAGTCTTGGAGTGTGGAGTCAGCTTGGTCTGACCAGCGTTGGACAGACCTCAGCGTGGGAGCCTCTTGTTTTAGCTTCTGCCTGTAGGCACGGATCAGCAAAATGGAGTCGTGGTCAGCTTTTCCGAAAGGGGGGCGGGGCAGGGCCTTATATGCGTCGCGGAAGTTAGAGTAACAATGATCCAAGGTTTTACCACCCCTGGTTGCGCAATCGATATGCTGATAAAATTTAGGGGGTCTTGTTTTCAGATTAGCTTTGTTAAAATCCCCAGCTACAATGAATGCAGCCTCCGGATGAATGGTTTCCAGTTTGCAAAGAGTTAAATAAAGTTCGTTCAGAGCCATCGATGTGTCTGCTTGGGGGATATATACGGCTGTGATTATAATCGAAGAGAATTCTCTTGGAAGATAATGCGGTCTACATTTGATTGTGAGGAATTCTAAATCAGGTGAACAGAAGGATTTGAGTTCCTGTATGTTTCCTTCATCACACCATGTCTCGTTAGTCATGAGGCATACGCCCCCGCCATTCTTCTTACCAGAAAGATGTATATTTCTGTCGGCGCGATGCGTGGAGAAACCCGTTGGCTGCACCGCATCGGATAGCGTCTTCCCAGTAAGCCATGTTTCCGTGAAGCAGAGAACGTTGCAGTCTCTGATGTCCCTCTGGAATGCCACCCTTGCTCGGATTTCGTCAACCTTGTTGTCAAGAGACTGGACATTGGCAAGAAGAATGCTGGGGAGGGGTGCGCGATGTGCCCTTTTTCGGAGTCTGACCAGAACACCACCTCGTTTCCCTCTTTTTCGGAGTCGTTTCCTTGGGTCGCTGGCTGCGATCCATTCCGTTGTCCTGTTTGTAAGGCAGAACACAGGATCCGCGTCGCGGAAAACATATTCTTGGTCGTACTGATGGTGAGTTGACGCTGATCTTATATTCAGTAGTTCTTCTCGACTGTATGTAATGAAACCTAAGATGACCTGGGGTACTAATGTAAGAAATAACACGTAAAAAAAAAAAATGCATAGTTTCGTAGGAACGCGAAGCGAGGCGGCCATCTCAGTCGGCGCCGGAAGTGCTATCCATGGTGCCTAATGACTGGTGTACCATACAGCTGCTATCCATGGTGCCTAATGGCTGGTGTATCTTAGAGCTGCTATCCATGGTGCCTAATGGCTGGTGTACCATCCAGCTGCTATCCATGGTGCCTAATGGCTGGTGTACCATACAGCTGCTATCCATGATGCCTAATGGCTGGTGTACCATACAGCTGCTAGCCATGGTGCCTAATGGCTGGTGTATCTTAGAGCTGCTATCCATGGTGCCTAATGGCTGGTGTATCTTACAGCTGCTATCCATGGTGCCTAATGGCTGGTGTACCATACAGCTGCTATCCATGATGCCTAATGGCTGGTGTACCATACAGCTGCTATCCATGGTGCCTAATGGCGGGTGTATCTTAGAGCTGCTATCCATGGTGCCTAATGGCTGGTGTATCTTACAGCTGCTATCCATGGTGCCTAATGGCTGGTGTACCATACAGCTGCTATCCATGGTGCCTAATGGCTGGTGTACCATACAGCTGCTATCCATGGTGCCTAATGGCTGGTGTACCATACAGCTGCTATCCATGATGCCTAATGGCTGGTGTATCTTTGAGCTGCTATCCATGGTGCTGATCTCTTTCTTTCTGTTGGTACTGTAGGGATCACATTCTGTTTGGCAAGGGAACAGGGAGACAGGGATCAGCACCTTGGCCAGCTCCTGTAGCGCTGATGCGCTGTGATACTAATGATGATACATGCAGGGCAGTGTGAGTCCATCCTAACCATGTGGGTCATGGGGATAACAGTGTGTTCTCACTCATAATGACAGTCTGAGAGTCAAAGAGTCTCCTACTTAATATGATTTGAGACAAATTTCAAACCAGGGCCTTGGACAGCAGTGTGTGTGTGTGTGTGTGTGTGTGTGTGTGTGTGTGTGTGTGTGTGTGTGTGTGTGTGTGTGTGTGTGTGTGTGTGTGTGTGTGTGTGTGTGTGTGTGTGTGTGTGTGTGTGTGTGTGTGTGTGTGTGTGTGTGCTCTAAGTTTGGGGGTAACGATGGATTCAAAGGAACCCTTTGAGGTATTTTTTTGTTCGTGGCTGCTCTCTCTGCCAGTTTCCTATATAGGTCACAGACTACTCTCGCTCTCACACACACAGCTATTTGCACTGGGTAATACACTTTCGGACTCTTACATGTGTACTGGGCAAGCTATGACTGATGTTAAATGCCAGGGCAAGTTTTCCAGTCTCTCTCTCTCTCCCTCCTATGTGTCCCTCTGATTCTTTCTCTCCATGAGGAGAAAAGTTACCACTCTATTCCCTGTGTAGCGAGATATATGTAGCATCACTGTCCAAATGCAAGCTAGCCAGTTATCTGTGTGTGGACACAGCTAACCCCACAAGAATAGTAAACCAACAACATTTTTACCAATTTACATTTTGTTAGTCCCCACAAGGTCAAATGCTATTTTTTTTCCAGAGCGTTTAGACTTAAGAATTAGTGTTATGGTTAGAATTAGGTTCAGGGTTAGGGATTAGGGTTCGTTTTAAGGTTAAGGTTGGGTTTTGGGGTTAGGGTACAGGTACAGGTTAGGTTACGGGTTAGGGTTTAGGGAAAATAGGGTTTAGAAAGGGACTGAATTGTGTATCCCCAAAAGGTTAGTTGTACAAGACTCTCTCTCTGTGTGTGTGTGTGTGTGTGTGTGTGTGTGTGTGTGTGTGTGTGTGTGTGTGTGTGTGTGTGTGTGTGTGTGTGTGTGTGTGTGTGTGTGTGTGTGTGTGTGTGTGTGTGTGTGTGTGTGTGTGTGTGTGTGTGTGTGTGTTGGTAGAGGCCATTGCGCAGGTGACCTCAGCCGCTCTGAAACCTACAGAAGTACAGTTAGTACTCGGATTCAGAAGCATCTAGACCATTTGTGTCCAGGAAGTCAATCGCAATCCTCTTTCTAGTAGACCGCATTAAAGTTTCAAAATGTGTGCACTAAAATTATGTATTTTGCCAGTTAACAGCATTACCATGGAGTCTGCTTCAACATAATAAGGTCCACAGATCTGAAGCACCGTATGCTTTGCTTACAGGTTAGCTGCTTTGTCGAATATTACTGCACAGCCAAAATATTTTAAAAACTGCTTGATTGACATAAAATTGGACCAACCCACGGCAATATAGTTGCTACATTTGCTACATTTGTCGCTACCAGACCTACAACAGACCTGAAACAAAATCATCTTAGTTTTTCCAGTGGTAGTTCTTTTCTATGAAGTTACGGTTACATTGTTAATATGAGTGCTGGACCAAGCAGCAAGAAACCGAAAATCTACTTTCACAGTGAGTGGGAGGAAGATTATTTCTTCACCACAACAAATTCAAAATCTGATGTCTGATCTACCATCCAAATGTAGCTCTTGCTAAGAAGGGAAATGTCAAGAGGCAAAACTGTTCACAAGAAATATGAAAGTGACTTTCCAGCCTAAAGTGAACTACATAAAAGAAAAGTAAAAGAGTTGAAGTCTCAACCTGCTGCCCAACACTCAAACTTTAGAAGGCCCAGCTCAACATCAAAGGCAGCCATTATCACATCATTCCGGGTGAGTCGCACACTAGCAAAGCACAAGAAACCATTCCAGAATGGAGAAATGGTAAAATAGGCATTTTTAGAGGCAGCAGAATCATTGTTTGAATCATTTCTATCCAGAAATACTGTTACACGGCGCTGTGAAATTACGGAGGAGGATTTGAGGGAGCGTCTTAAAAGAGACATATATGAGTGCGTGTTCTTTCCACTTCAATTTTACGAGTCGACAGCCGTGATCGTCACATCTCAGTTGTGCATTTTCATCAGAAGGGTGTTTAAAGATATGACTGCCAAAGAGGAACTGCTCCAAATCATATCGTTGAAAGGAAAAACTTTGAGGTGAGGACATTTCTGTGGCATTCATTATTAATAGCACTCAGTTACCCATTTACAAACTTGTGTCCATAACTATAGATGGAGCACCAGCCAAGACTGGCCACATCTAAGGGTTCAAGTCAAAATACAAGTCCACTCTAACAGAGGATCACCTGGACACCTACTTGAGGCTGGAAATCAGTAGCTACAATCCAGACCATGCTAAGCTAGCTGACAGCATGCAGGGGAGGGGGGATAGACCGCATTAGGAAGAGGGTGGAAAAGGTAGATCCTATGTAACTAAAGTCAGGGAACCCCTGATCTCGACTGTTCTGTGTCACGGTCCTTCTTGTGTGTTGTTGTTGTTGCCGAAGTGTCTCTGGGTCGGGCACACAGTTAAACATATGAAGTGCATCTCTGGGTCGGGCACACAGTTAAACATATGAAGTGCATCTCTGGGTCGGGCACACAGTTAAACATATGAAGAGCATCTCTGGGTCGGGCACACAGTTAAACATATGAAGAGCATCTCTGGGTCGGGCACACAGTTAAACATATGAAGTGCATCTCTGGGTCGGGCACACAGTTAAACATATGAAGAGCATCTCTGAGTCGGGCACACAGTTAAACATATGAAGAGCATCTCTGGGTCGGCACACAGTTAAACATATGAAGAGCATCTCTGGGTAGGGCACACAGTTAAACATATGAAGAGCATCTCTGGGTCGGGCACACAGTTAAACATATGAAGAGCATCTCTGGGTCGGGCACACAGTTAAACATATGAAGAGCATCTCTGGGTCGGGCACACAGTTAAACATATGAAGAGCATCTCTGGGTTGGGCACACAGTTAAACATATGAAGAGCATCTCTGGGTCGGGCACACAGTTAAACATATGAAGAGCATCTCTGGGTCGGGCACACAGTTAAACATATGAAGAGCATCTCTGGGTCGGGCACACAGTTAAACATATGAAGAGCATCTCTGGGTCGGGCACACAGTTAAACATATGAAGAGCATCTCTGGGTCGGGCACACAGTTAAACATATGAAGAGCATCTCTGGGTCGGGCACACAGTTAAACATATGAAGAGCATCTCTGGGTCGGGCACACAGTTAAACATATGAAGAGCATCTCTGGGTCGGGCACACAGTTAAACATATGAAGAGCATCTCTGGGTCGGCACACAGTTAAACATATGAAGAGCATCGCTGGGTCGGGCATACAGTTAAACATATGAAGAGCATCTCTGGGTCGGGCACACAGTTAAACATATGAAGAGCATCTCTGGGTCGGGCACACAGTTAAACATATGAAGAGCATCTCTGGGTCGGGCACACAGTTAAACATATGAAGAGCATCTCTGGGTCGGGCACACAGTTAAACATATGAAGAGCATCTCTGGGTCGGCACACAGTCAAACATATGAAGAGCATCGCTGGGTCGGGCACACAGTTAAACATATGAAGAGCATCTCTGGGTCGGGCACACAGTTAAACATATGAAGAGCATCTCTGGGTCGGGCACACAGTTAAACATATGAAGAGCATCTCTGGGTCGGGCACACAGTTAAACATATGAAGAGCATCTCTGGGTCGGGCACACAGTTAAACATATGAAGAGCATCTCTGGGTCGGCACACAGTTAAACATATGAAGAGCATCTCTGGGTCAGGCACACAGTTAAACATATGAAGAGCATCTCTGGGTCGGGCACACAGTTAAACATATGAAGAGCATCTCTGGGTCGGGCACACAGTTAAACATATGAAGAGCATCTCTGGGTCGGGCACACAGTTAAACATATGAAGAGCATCTCTGGGTCAGGCACACAGTTAAACATATGAAGAGCATCTCTGGGTCAGGCACACAGTTAAACATATGAAGAGCATCTCTGGGTCAGGCACACAGTTAAACATATGAAGAGCATCTCTGGGTCGGCACACAGTTAAACATATGAAGAGCATCTCTGGGTCAGGCACACAGTTAAACATATGAAGAGCATCTCTGGGTCAGGCACACAGTTAAACATATGAAGAGCATCTCTGGGTCGGCACACAGTTAAACATATGAAGAGCATCTCTGGGTCAGGCACACAGTTAAACATATGAAGAGCATCTCTGGGTCAGGCACACAGTTAAACATATGAAGAGCATCTCTGGGTCGGGCACACAGTTAAACATATGAAGAGCATCTCTGGGTCGGGCACACAGTTAAACATATGAAGAGCATCTCTGGGTCAGGCACACAGTTAAACATATGAAGAGCATCTCTGGGTCAGGCACACAGTTAAACATATGAAGAGCATCTCTGGGTCAGGCACACAGTTAAACATATGAAGAGCATCTCTGGGTCGGCACACAGTTAAACATATGAAGAGCATCTCTGGGTCAGGCACACAGTTAAACATATGAAGAGCATCTCTGGGTCAGGCACACAGTTAAACATATGAAGAGCATCTCTGGGTCAGGCACACAGTTAAACATATGAAATGGTTCATACATCCAAACAAGACCATGAAGTTCTCTGTTCCATCAAATCTACATTGACTCTCATAACAGAAAACCCTTCAGACATAACGACGGTTGAGTGTTACGTTTACCTTGATAAAACAAAAGGACCAGATAGTAATATATGGTACAAGATCATGTCTGCTCTCACGAGGTCCCAGCTCGCAGTCAGACAGAGGTTGTCTACTGTGTGTTTCTGTCTGCTCAGTTCTAAAATAGCAATTCAACCTTGTTCGTGTTTTTCTCTCCGTCTTTCTGTTTGACATATCTGACTGGATCAATGGGCCAGCTCGTCTCTCACAGCCTGGTTCTCTCTCTATATATATATGTCTCTCTCCCCCTTACATTTCAAACAACAAAAGACCTGAGAGCACAACTTCACTCGAGAGACAACATCTCACACACAACACATGAAAAACAACACAATACAATGCACAACACAATACACCTTCATTTGCATTTGCATTTTCATTTAATTTTCTTTTGGCCCGTAGCGCCTGTGTACCAAATCAATCTTTCTAACTCCATTTCCAATATATTAAAGGGAGACGGGAGAAAAGAATAAAGGGGAAATATTGATTGTCTGAGCGTTCATTGTGTCTGCTCGCAGATTGCACACTTCATATGAATTAAATTATATTGCTGTTTGTTGTGATTTTTTTCAATTTTTTTGTGTTTTTCTGTGGTGGAGAATGATGATGGTAATTTCATGTGGCGTGGGAGTGACTGTCATGGAATGGTGGTTAAAACTCATGCAGTGAGGTCGACGTCCATCTGTCACAGTCAGGGTGCCTTGATTGGCTCTGGTTGGGGTTCTAATGGTATTGATTGGTTGGTGTTAGATTCTAATGATGATGATTGGCTGGTGTTAGATTCTAATGATGATGCCTGGCTAGATTAGGAGAAACTGTTGGGATTTCCCTATCATTGATTTTTTTCTAGATGATAGAAAGATAGAGAACACAAACTTACTGTGGGTGTCTACTAGGCAGTCAGCTGTCTGTCTCTAGAGCGGTTGACGGAAGGAGATGCTCACCATTTCAGAACCAAGCTGCTCTGCAATCTCTGGCTTTTCTCTTATAGCAGTCACACACAAATATATATTTATATATATATATATTTCCATGAGGGTAAAGCCACTAAACCAGGCCATGCAATCTCACACACACACACACACACACAGATTTGTACCTTGTCAGCTCGGGGGTTTGAACTTGCAACCTTCCGATTACTAGTCCAACGCTCTAACCACTAGGCTACCCTGCTGCCATACATACATACATACATACATGTGGATAGGCACTACAAAACACATCTAGAGGCAATTATCAGGTATTCACACGCTCACACATACATGCTCACATCCTGTTTGTGTTTCTGCAAATTCTGCTTGTAACAGGGTCTGCCTCCCCAGAAAACCAATGAGCCTTGCAGACAGAGACACCAATCAGTTAAACATGAAAATGTCCATCCTCATATTGAACCATTCAGGTGTGTCTGTTCAGTATGCATGAACACAATGTATTCTGATGGCACTAATCAATGTCATTCTGACTTCATCTTCTGCATATCAATGGTTAAATGAGACAGAGAGGAGTGCTACCCAGAATGTCAAGAGCTAGTGACCTTTTACTGCAGTGGGTTAATCAGGGTCACACAGAGTTTTTCTTGGTAGTCTTAAACAAATCTACTTCGAAACAAAAGTGTACACTTCACACACATGGGTATAGGATTAAAAAAATATGACACCTTTACCATGTCAGATACAATCCACAGACAGCTGGTTTTTTTCATATTAGCTAATATGATGTCTGCTGTGTGTCTGTCTGTCACTACTACATGCATTGTACATTCATTGAGATCATGCAAATAAGACAAGGCTTCATTTACTTCACCATAGTGTTTCCCTCCTCCTTGCATCTGTCTCTCTTTCTCTTTCCCAGCATAGTGTTTCCCTCCTCCTTGCATCTGGCTCTCTTTCTCTCTCCCAGCATAGTGTTTCCCTCCTCCTTGCATCTGGCTCTCTTTCTCTCTCCCAGCATAGTGTTTCCCTCCTCCTTGCATCTGGCTCTCTTTCTCTCTCCCAGCATAGTGTTTCCCTCCTCCTTGCATCTGGCTCTCTTTCTCTCTCCCAGCATAGTGTTTCCCTCCTCCTTGCATCTGGTCCTCTTTCTCTCTCCCAGCATAGTGTTTCCCTCCTCCTTGCATCTGGTCCTCTTTCTCTCTCCCAGCATAGTGTTTCCCTCCTCCTTGCATCTGGTCCTCTTTCTCTTTCCCAGCATAGTTTTTCCCCCCTCCTTGCATCTGGTCCTCTTTCTCTTTCCCAGCATAGTTTTTCCCCCCTCCTTGCATCTGGTCCTCTTTCTCTCTCCCAGCATAGTTTTTCCCTCCTCCTTGCATCTGGTCCTCTTTCTCTTTCCCAGCATAGTTTTTCCCTCCTCCTTGCATCTGGCTCTCTTTCTCTCTCCCAGCATAGTTTTTCCCTCCTCCTTGCATCTGGCTCTCTTTCTCTCTCCCAGCATAGTTTTTCCCTCCTCCTTGCATCTGGCTCTCTTTCTCTCTCCCAGCATAGTTTTTCCCTCCTCCTTGCATCTGGCTCTCTTTCTCTCTCCCAGCATAGTGTTTCCCTCCTCCTTGCATCTGGTCCTCTTTCTCTCTCCCAGCATAGTTTTGAGTGATGTGTAATTTCTCTTTGTTCATTCCTGGCAGACTTGTTCGGTGTGTGTGTGTGTGTGTGTGTGTGTGTGTGTGTGTGTGTGTGTGTGTGTGTGTGTGTGTGTGTGTGTGTGTGTGTGTGTGTGTGTGTGTGTGTGTGTGTGTGTGTGTGTGTGTGTGTGTGTGTGTGTGAGTCAGACTGGAAAGTGTTTTGTCACGTCTTACTTCTCTACTTGAGATTAATTGAAGTTCTCATGTAGGAGTGTTGCTCACTTGACAGACAGAGACAGACAGAAATTGGATATAAATGTTTAGCCCACTCAGTTATCAATTATTTTGATTGAACCTTTATCACTAAGTCAGTTGAGAACCAATTCTTATTTTACAATGACGGCCTACCCCGGCCAAACCCAGACGACGCTGGACAATTGTATGCCGCCCTATGGGACTCCCAATCACATCCGGTTGTGATACTAGCACTGAGATAGCACTGAGATGCAGTGCCTTAGACCGCTGCCCCACAAGGGCTCTGGACAACAGTAGTGCACTACATAGGAAATAGGGTGCCAATTTGGACGCAGGCAAAATGAACAAAACAAGGTGGCTCTGAAGTGAAGGAGACAAGGGAGCAGTTTCATACCATTATCACAGGGCCATTATTAATTTACTCTTTGAGTGTGTGTGTGTGTGTGTGTGTGTTCCATCCCTACTGAGTCTTAATCTTTCCTCATTAGACATTCCTCAGGGGTTCCTCCTGAAGCGTTAGCTAAACCGTAGACTCAGTACTCAGCATATGCTCTCTCACACACTTATTACTGTTGTTTTACAATCTCACCCTCCTATAGTGAGAACAACATTTCTTCCGGATCTCTTTTGTTTTGCACTGGAGAAATAAACTGTCTATTTTTCAAATAAATACATAGTATCCTTGACTTCATTGTATCCATTACAGTTGTTAGCATCTGGGTTGGGTCTAATGCCAGTGGTCTATGTAAGTGCACCGTGAGAACAGCTGTGGGTACATGGCATTTCTTCCTATGACATTGAGATGACTTGAAAAGAGAGCAGATTTTAAAGAAAGAGAGCAGATTTTAAAGAAAGAGAGCAGATTTTAAAGAAAGAGAGCAGATTTTAAAGAAAGAGAGCAGATTTTAAAGAAAGAGAGCAGATTTTAAAGAAAGAGAGCAGATTTTAAAGAAAGAGAGCAGATTTTAAAGAAAGAGAGCAGATTTTAAGGAAAGAGAGCAGATTTTAAAGAAAGAGAGCAGATTTTAAAGAAAGATAGCAGATTTTAAAGAAAGAGAGCAGATTTTAAAGAAAGAGAGCAGATTTTAAGGAAAGAGAGCAGATTTTAAAGAAAGAGAGCAGATTTTAAAGAAAGAGAGAAGATTTTAAAGAAAGAGAGCAGATTTTAAAGAAAGAGAGCAGATTTTAAGGAAAGAGAGCAGATTTTAAAGAAAGAGAGCAGATTTTAAAGAAAGAGAGAAGATTTTAAGGAAAGAGAGCAGATTTTAAAGAAAGAGAGCAGATTTTAAGGAAAGAGAGCAGATTTTAAAGAAAGAGAGCAGATTTTAAAGAAAGAGAGCAGATTTTAAAGAAAGAGAGCAGATTTTAAAGAAAGAGAGCAGATTTTAAGGAAAGAGAGCAGATTTTAAAGAAAGAGAGCAGATTTTAAAGAAAGAGAGCAGATTTTAAGGAAAGAGAGCAGATTTTAAAGAAAGAGAGCAGATTTTAAAGAAAGAGAGCAGATTTTAAAGAAAGAGAGCAGATTTTAAAGAAAGAGAGCAGATTTTAAAGAAAGAGAGCAGATTTTAAAGAAAGAGAGCAGATTTTAAAGAAAGAGAGCAGATTTTAAAGAAAGAGAGCAGATTTTAAAGAAAGAGAGCAGATTTTAAAGAAAGAGAGCATATTTTAAAGAAAGAGAGCAGATTTTAAAGAAAGAGAGCAGATTTTAAGGAAAGAGAGCAGATTTTAAAGAAAGAGAGCAGATTTTAAAGAAAGAGAGCAGATTTTAAAGAAAGAGAGCAGATTTTAAAGAAAGAGAGCAGATTTTAAAGAAAGAGAGCAGATTTCAAGGAAAGAGAGCAGATTTTAAAGAAAGAGAGCAGATTTTAAGGAAAGAGTGAGATCGAGACAAAAAAAGTGAGCAGTCTTTCTAAATAGTAAACCCATCCTGCCAGCCTCTCTCCCCCTCTCTCTTCACTTTTTTTCTACTCAGTGAATCTGATAGCAATGTATTGAAGAGAAAAGCAAGGCCCATCATTGGTTGTCTGTGTGTGTGTGTGTGTGTGTGTGTGTGTGTGTGTGTGTGTGTGTGTGTGTGTGTGTGTGTGTGTGTGTGTGTGTGTGTGTGTGTGTGTGTGTGTGTGTGTGTGTGTGTGTGTGTGCGTGCGTGCGTGCGTGTGTGATTGTGTGTGTGTGCGTGCGTGCGTGCGTGCGTGCGTGTGTGTGTGTGTGTGTGTCTCTGTGTGTGTGTGTGTGTGTGTGTGTGTGTGTGTGTGTGTGTGTGTGTGTGTGTGTGTGTGTGTGTGTGTGTGTGTGTGTGTGTGTGTGTGCGCGTGCGTGCGCGTGTGCGTGTGTGCGTGTGTGTCTCTGTGTGTGTGTGTGTCTCTGTGTGTGTGTGTGTCTCTGTGTGTGTGTGTGTGTCTCAGTGTGTGTGTGTGTCTCAGTGTGTGTGTGTGTGTGTGTGTGTGTGTGTGTGTGTGTGTGTGTGTGTGTGTGTGTGTGTGTGTGTGTGTGTGTGTGTGTGTGTGTGAGAGAGAGACTTAGCCCATCATAGTCTATGCTCTAAGGGCCCTCTGACAGCATTCAGATACAGTCAAGAACAGCCAAGTAGGAGATTACAGACTCGGTCGATTAGATTATGAATATGTCAACTAGATATTTCACCACCAGCTAAACAGTTATTACTGCTCCTGCTGATGATTCAAAAAATGCTGCACATAAATATAACAAATAATAACAGTGGAATGAATAGGTATTTTCCCTAGACAGGGTTGAAAAGGCTTCCCATTGTAGGTGGGTGTAACATTCTGACCTTAGTTCCTTTTTTTATGTCTCTATTTTGGTTTGGTCAGGGCATGAGTTGGGGTGGGCATTCTATGTTTTTGTTCTATGTTTTGTATTTCTGTGTTTGGCCTGGTATGGTTCCCAATCAGAGGCAGCTGTCTATCGTTATCTCTGATTGAGAACCATACTTAGGTAGCCTTTTCCCACCTGTGTTTGTGGGTGTTTGCTTTGTGTTTTTGTGTGTCTGCACCAGACAGAAGTGTTTCGGTTGTTCTCGTTGTGTTTGTTAATCAGTGTTCAGTTCCATTATTAAACATATGAACACGCTGCACCTTGGTCCTCACCTTCTTCCACCAACAGCCATTACAGTGGGGGAACTCGCCTAATGTACTAACTATCTGTAGCACCACGATGGGTAGATACAGTATACTAAATATAGCAATTATAGAAATGGAAAGTGTTTTAAGGCATTATATACTTTTCACTGAGTGTGGCTAAAATACTTTAGCAATATTTCAAATGCCACAGTAATATCACTATAAATATTTTCTACATCACTAGTTATGATTCATCTTGTAGGAAGTGCTACTGCAGTAAAACACTGTCTCTCCTCTGTCTGAACTGGGGAAGCAGACTGTGTATGAACTGGGGAAGCAGACTGTGTCTGAACTGGGGAAGCAGACTGTGTCTGAACTGGGGAAGCAGACTGTGTATGAACTGGGGAAGCAGACTGTGTCTGAACTGGGGAAGCAGACTCTGTCTGAACTGGGGAAGCAGACAATTGTCTGAACTGGGGAAGCAGACTGTGTCTGAACTGGGGAAGCAGACTCTGTCTGAACTGGGGAAGCAGACTGTGTCTGAACTGGGGAAGCAGACTGTGTCTGAACTGGGGAAGCAGACTGTGTCTGAACTGGGGAAGCAGACTGTGTCTGAACTGGGGAAGCAGACTCTGTCTGAACTGGGGAAGCAGACTGTGTGTTTGAACTGGGGAAGCAGACTGTGTCTGAACTGGGGAAGCAGACTGTGTCTGAACTGGGGAAGCAGACTCTGTCTGAACTGGGGAAGCAGACTGTGTCTGAACTGGGGAAGCAGACTGTGTCTGAACTGGGGAAGCAGACTGTGTCTGAACTGGGGAAGCAGACTCTGTCTGAACTGGGGAAGCAGACTGTGTCTGAACTGGGGAAGCAGACTGTGTCTGAACTGGGGAAGCAGACTCTGTCTGAACTGGGGAAGCAGACTGTGTCTGAACTGGGGAAGCAGACTGTGTCTGAACTGGGGAAGCAGACTCTGTCTGAACTGGGGAAGCAGACTGTGTCTGAACTGGGGAAGCAGACTGTGTCTGAACTGGGGAAGCAGACTCTGTCTGAACTGGGGAAGCAGACTGTGTGTCTGAACTGGGGAAGCAGACTGTGTCTGAACTGGGGAAGCAGACTGTGTGTTTGAACTGGGGAAGCAGACTGTGTGTCTGAACTGGGGAAGCAGACTGTGTGTCTGAACTGGGGAAGCAGACTCTGTCTGAACTGGGGAAGCAGACTGTGTCTGAACTGGGGAAGCAGACTGTGTCTGAACTGGGGAAGCAGACTCTGTGTCTGAACTGGGGAAGCAGACTCTGTGTCTGAACTGGGGAAGCAGACTCTGTGTCTGAACTGGGGAAGCAGACTCTGTCTGAACTGGGGTAGCAGCCACGTGTTGATTAGCATCCGAGAATACAAGAATTCAGCACTGCAATGCCCCCAACCTTTCACACTATCAAATCTCTCTACACCCAAACAATTATCACACCGCTCGTTAGCACAAAGAAACTTCTCTTTGTTTGGTTGACACATCCTCCTGACACTTTTACACCTCTGGGAATGGAAGCCTTGTTGGAATAACAGGATAGGACTTCATCAGCTGTTAATGTATTCTCTAGGTTCATCACTCTGTTTCTTAATCTGTTTGACATAATTGACAATGTCCTTGGCTCCTTTAACTAAACGAAGGGTGGTCAACCCTACTCCTGAGCTACTAGCTATTCGGGGTTGTGTTCCAGCCCTGCTCCAACACACCGGATTCAACTAAGCAGCTGACGAGCAGCTCAGTGGTCATGAGGGACATAAGAAGTAGGTAGTTTAAACTTTAGAGCGTTGGGGACTCACATCGATTCATGAGAAACAGACAGCTGTCAGGGGGCCTACTTGGAGGTGCCTACTTCTGGTCACATGACCCAAATGGAGTGTGTGCAGAGCAGTCCGTGGGAAGCCTCCATACTGCTGTATTCAGCTATTTACTTCCTCTGAGCTTTCAGCTGGGAAACTGCTGAGCAAAAACAAACAGGGGAAGGGAGGGAAATGGGGGGGAATTCATTTAAAAACCAGCTGCGCTCTGTTCCTCAGTTGCCCCTCCAGCGTTCTTACCCCTACCTCCTCCTTCGCTCCTCCCATTTTACCTCTCCTCCCTCCTCATCATCCCCTGATGATCTGTAAGCTGTCTAGAAGCATCCAGACGTGTGCTGTGGATCTATTACCCCCAACACAAACACACACGCACACACATGCACGCTCACAAACATGGACGCATGCACACACACACACACACACACACACACACACACACACACAGCAAAGTGAGGAGACACCTCATTTTGACAAACCCCCCCCCCCGTTCCCCAAAATAAATGCTAATTTGGCCTCTGTGGCCCTGGTTTAATGTATGTAGGATCTTACCAAACCAACCCCCAGTATCCCTACTGTACCTGAGAGAGAGATAGAGACCCCAGTCCCTCCAGTAGTTGTTAGACAAGAGTCGTCGTCCCCCTATGTGCACGTTTGTATTTTTTCCTAGCACTACACAGCTGACCCAAATAATCAACTAGTCATCAAGCTTTGATGATTTGAATCAGCTGTGTATTGTTAGGGCAAAAACCAAAACATGCACCCCTTGGGGTCCCGAGGACTGAGTTTGGGAAACGCTGCGTTAGACTACCATGTCAGCACACACACACACCAGAGGCAAAGAAGATGTTTGTACACATTGGTTGAGGTATGAACATAATGGGAGAGAGGGGAAGCTAACTGTGTATAGTATTTAGCTGTGTTATAATGTATGTTTCCACGCTTGCTGGGGGTACATGATTCTGTTAGCACTGAGTTGTGCTGTAAACAGGATTTACTTCAGAGTTCCTTCTTTGACCAAATTCCCCAGAAATGCTACACTTTCTTTTCATTTCTTTCTTCAAAGTGGCTTTAATTGAATTAAGCGTCATGTTAGCACTATAGGGGAGAGAGGAGAGGAACAGAGAGCGGAAAGGGACAGAGAGAGGAGAAGAACAGAGAGGAGAGGAACAGAGAGGAGAGGAACAGAGAGAGGAGAGGAACAGAGAGGACAGGAACAGAGAGGAGAGGAACAGAGAGAGGAGAGGAACAGAGAGCGGAAAGGGACAGAGAGAGGAGAGGAACAGAGAGGAGAGGAACAGAGAGAGGAGAGGAACAGAGAGGAGAGGAACAGAGAGGAGAGGAACAGAGAGAGGAGAGGAACAGAGAGCGGAAAGGGACAGAGAGAGGAGAGGAACAGAGAGGAGAGGAACATAGAGGAGAGGAACAGAGAGGAGAGGAACAGAGAGGAGAGGAACAGAGAGAGGAGAGGAACAGAGAGCGTAAAGGGACAGAGAGAGGAGAGGAACAGAGAGGAGAGGAACAGAGAGGAGAGGAACAGAGAGCGGAAAGGGACAGAGAGAGGAGAGGAACAGAGGGGAGAGGAACAGAGAGGAGAGGAACAGAGAGGAGAGGAACAGAGAGGAGAGGAACAGAGAGGAGAGGAACAGAGAGAGGAGAGGAACAGAGAGGAGAGGAACAGAGAGAGGAGAGGAGCAGAGAGAGAAGAGGAACAGAGAGAGCAGAGGAACAGAGAGGAGAGGAACAGAGAGAGGAGAGGAACAGAGAGGAGAGGAACAGAGAGAGGAGAGGAACAGAGAGGAGAGGAACAGAGAGGAGAGGAACAGAGAGAGGGGAGGAACAGAGAGAGAAGAGGAACAGAAAGGAGAGGAACAGAGAGGAGAGGAACAGAGAGGAGAGGAACAGAGAGGAGAGTAACAGAGAGGAGAGGAACAGAGAGAGGAGAGGAACAGAGAGGAGAGGAACAGAGAGGAGAGGAACAGAGAGGAGAGGAACAGAGAGCGGAAAGGGACAGAGAGAGGAGAGGAACAGAGAGGAGAGGAACAGAGAGAGGAGAGGCACAGAGAGGAGAGGAACAGAGAGAGGAGAGGAACAGAGAGCGTAAAGGGACAGAGAGAGGAGAGGAACAGAGAGGAGAGGAACAGAGAGGAGAGGAACAGAGAGAGGAGAGGAACAGAGAGGAGAGGAATAGAGAGGAGAGGAACAGAGAGCGGAAAGGGACAGAGAGGAGAGGAACAGAGAGAGGAGAGGAACAGAGAGGAGAGGAACAGAGAGAGGAGAGGAACAGAGAGGAGAGGAACAGAGAGGAGAGGAACAGAGAGGAGAGGAACAGAGAGGAGAGGAACAGAGAGAGGAGAGGAACAGAGAGGAGAGGAACAGAGGGAGAGGAACAGAGAGCGGAAAGGGACAGAGAGAGGAGAGGAACAGAGAGGAGAGGAACAGAGAGGAGAGGAACAGAGAGAGGAGCGGAACAGAGAGGAGAGGAACAGAGAGCGGAAAGGGACAGAGAGAGGAGAGGAACAGAGAGGAGAGGAACAGAGAGGAGAGGAACAGAGAGCGGAAAGGGACAGAGAGAGGAGAGGAACAGAGAGGAGAGGAACAGAGAGGAGAGGAACAGAGAGGAGCGGAACATAGAGGAGAGGAACAGAGAGCGGAAAGGGACAGAGAGAGGAGAGGAACAGAGAGGAGAGGAACAGAGAGAGGAGAGGAACAGAGAGAGGAGAGGAACAGAGAGCGGAAAGGGACAGAGAGAGGAGAGGAACAGAGAGAAGAGGAACAGAGAGGAGAGGAACAGAGAGAGGAGAGGAACAGAGAGAGGAGAGGAACAGAGAGCGGAAAGGGACAGAGAGAGGAGATGAACAGAGAGGTGAGGAACAGAGAGGAGAGGAACAGAGAGGAGAGGAACAGAGAGAGGAGAGGAACAGAGAGGAGAGGAACAGGGAGAGGAGAGGAACAGAGAGAGGAGAGGCACAGAGAGAGGAGAGGAACAGAGAGAGGAGAGGCACAGAGAGAGGAGAGGAACAGAGAGAGCAGAGGCACAGAGAGAGGAGAGGTACAGAGAGGAGAGGAACAGAGAGAGGAGAGGAACAGAGAGAGAAGAGGAACAGAGAGAGCAGAGGAACAGAGAGGAGAGGAACAGAGAGAGGAGAGGAACAGAGAGGAGAGGAACAGAGAGAGGAGAGGAACAGAGAGGAGAGGAACAGAGAGAGGAGAGGAACAGAGAGAGAAGAGGAACAGAGAGAGGAGAGGAACAGAGAGGAGAGGAACAAAGAGAGGAGAGGCACAGAGAGGAGAGGAACAGAGAGCGGAAAGGGACAGAGAGAGGAGAGGCACAGAGAGGAGAGGAACAGAGAGGAGAGGAACAGAGAGGAGAGGAACAGAGAGGAGAGGAACAGAGAGGAGAGGAACAGAGAGGAGAGGAACAGAGAGAGGAGAGGAGCAGAGAGAGAAGAGGAACAGAGAGAGCAGAGGAACAGAGAGGAGAGGAACAGAGAGAGGAGAGGAACAGAGAGGAGAGGAACAGAGAGAGGAGAGGAACAGAGAGCGGAAAGGGACAGAGAGAGGAGAGGAACAGAGAGGAGAGGAACATAGAGGAGAGGAACAGAGAGGAGAGGAACAGAGAGGAGAGGAACAGAGAGAGGAGAGGAACAGAGAGCGTAAAGGGACAGAGAGAGGAGAGGAACAGAGAGGAGAGGAACAGAGAGGAGAGGAACAGAGAGCGGAAAGGGACAGAGAGAGGAGAGGAACAGAGGGGGAGAGGAACAGAGAGGAGAGGAACGAGAGGAGAGGAACAGAGAGGAGAGGAACAGAGAGGAGAGGAACAGAGAGGAGAGGAACAGAGAGGAGAGGAACAGAGAGAGGAGAGGAGCAGAGAGAGAAGAGGAACAGAGAGAGCAGAGGAACAGAGAGGAGAGGAACAGAGAGAGGAGAGGAACAGAGAGGGAGAGGAACAGAGAGAGGAGAGGAACAGAGAGGAGAGGAACAGAGAGGAGAGGAACAGAGAGAGGGGAGGAACAGAGAGAGAGAGGAACAGAGAGGAGAGGAACAGAGAGGAGAGGAACAGAGAGGAGAGGAACAGAGAGGAGAGTAACAGAGAGGAGAGGAACAGAGAGAGAGAGGAACAGAGAGGAGAGGAACAGAGAGGAGAGGAACAGAGAGGAGAGGAACAGAGAGCGGAAAGGGACAGAGAGAGGAGAGGAACAGAGAGGAGAGGAACAGAGAGAGGAGAGGCACAGAGAGGAGAGGAACAGAGAGAGGAGAGGAACAGAGAGCGTAAAGGGACAGAGAGAGGAGAGGAACAGAGAGGAGAGGAACAGAGAGGAGGGGACCAGAGAGAGGAGAGGAAGAGAGAGGAGAGGAATAGAGAGGAGAGGAACAGAGAGCGGAAAGGGACAGAGAGGAGAGGAACAGAGAGAGGAGAGGAACAGAGAGGAGAGGAACAGAGAGGAGAGGAACAGAGAGGAGAGGAACAGAGAGGAGAGGAACAGAGAGGAGAGGAACAGAGAGGAGAGGAACAGAGAGAGGAGAGGAACAGAGAGGAGAGGAACAGAGAGGAGAGGAACAGAGAGCGGAAAGGGACATAGAGAGGAGAGGAACAGAGAGGAGAGGAACAGAGAGGAGAGGAACAGAGAGAGGAGAGGAACAGAGAGGAGAGGTACAGAGAGCGGAAAGGGACAGAGAGAGGAGAGGAACAGAGAGGAGAGGAACAGAGAGGAGAGGAACAGAGAGGAGAGGAACAGAGAGCGGAAAGGGACAGAGAGAGGAGAGGAACAGAGAGGAGAGGAACAGAGAGGAGAGGAACAGAGAGGAGAGGAACATAGAGGAGAGGAACAGAGAGCGGAAAGGGACAGAGAGAGGAGAGGAACAGAGAGGAGAGGAACAGAGAGAGGAGAGGAACAGAGAGAGGAGAGGAACAGAGAGCGGAAAGGGACAGAGAGAGGAGAGGAACAGAGAGGAGAGGAACAGAGAGGAGAGGAACAGAGAGAGAGAGGAACAGAGAGAGGAGAGGAACAGAGAGCGGAAAGGGACAGAGAGAGGAGATGAACAGAGAGGTGAGGAACAGAGAGGAGAGGAACAGAGAGGAGAGGAACAGAGAGAGGAGAGGAACAGAGAGGAGAGGAACAGGGAGAGGAGAGGAACAGAGAGAGGAGAGGCACAGAGAGAGGAGAGGAACAGAGAGAGGAGAGGCACAGAGAGAGGAGAGGAACAGAGAGAGCAGAGGCACAGAGAGAGGAGAGGTACAGAGAGGAGAGGAACAGAGAGAGGAGAGGAACAGAGAGAGAAGAGGAACAGAGAGAGCAGAGGAACAGAGAGGAGAGGAACAGAGAGAGGAGAGGAACAGAGAGGAGAGGAACAGAGAGAGGAGAGGAACAGAGAGGAGAGGAACAGAGAGGAGAGGAACAGAGAGAGGAGAGGAACAGAGAGAGAAGAGGAACAGAGAGAGGAGAGGAACAGAGAGGAGAGGAACAAAGAGAGGAGAGGCACAGAGAGGAGAGGAACAGAGAGCGGAAAGGGACAGAGAGAGGAGAGGCACAGAGAGGAGAGGAACAGAGAGGAGAGGAACAGAGAGGAGAGGAACAGAGAGTGGAAAGGGACAGAGAGAGGAGAGGAACAGAGAGGAGAGGAACAGAGAGTAGAGGAACAGATAGGAGAGGAACAGAGAGCGGAAAGGGACAGAGAGAGGAGAGGAACAGAGAGGAGAGGAACAGAGAGAGGAGAGGAACAGAGAGAGGAGAGGAACAGAGAGCGGAAAGGGACAGAGAGAGGAGAGGAACAGAGAGGAGAGGAACAGAGAGGAGAGGTACAGAGAGAGAAGAGGAACAGAGAGAGGAGAGGAACAGAGAGCGGAAAGGGACAGAGAGAGGAGATGAACAGAGAGGAGAGGAACAGAGAGGAGAAGAACAGGGAGAGGAGAGGAACAGAGAGAGGAGAGGCACAGAGAGAGGGAGGAGAGGCACAGAGAGAGGAGAGGAACAGAGAGAGCAGAGGCACAGAGAGAGGAGAGGTACAGAGAGGAGAGGAACAGAGAGAGGAGAGTATCAGAGAGGAGAGGAACAGATAGAGGAGAGGAACAGAGAGAGAAGAGGAACAGAGAGAGCAGAGGAACAGAGAGAGGAGAGGAACAGAGAGGAGAGGAACAGAGAGAGGAGAGGAACAGAGAGGAGAGGAACAGAGAGGAGAGGAACAGAGAGAGGAGAGGAACAGAGAGAGAGAAGAGGAACAGAGAGAGCAGAGGAACAGAGAGGAGAGGAACAGAGAGAGGAGAGGAACAGAGAGAGGAGAGGAACAGAGAGGAGAGGAACAGAGAGGAGAGGAACAGAGAGAGGAGAGGAACAGAGAGGAGAGGAACAGAGAGAGGAGAGGAACAGAGAGGAGAGGAACAGAGAGAGAGGAGAGGAACAGAGAGAGAGGAGAGGAACAGAGAGAGGAGAGGAACAGAGAGGAGAGGAACAGAGAGGAGAGGAACAGAGAGGAGAGGAACAGAGAGAGGAGAGGAACAGAGAGGAGAGGAACAGAGAGAGGAGAGGAACAGAGAGTAGAGGAACAGAGAGGAGAGGAACAGAGAGAGGAGAGGAACAGAGAGAGAGAAGAGGAACAGAGAGAGCAGAGGAACAGAGAGGAGAGGAACAGAGAGAGGAGAGGAACAGAGAGAGGAGAGGAACAGAGAGGAGAGGAACAGAGAGAGGAGAGGAACAGAGAGAGAGAAGAGGAACAGAGAGAGCAGAGGAACAGAGAGGAGAGGAACAGAGAGAGGAGAGGAACAGAGAGAGGAGAGGAACAGAGAGGAGAGGAACAGAGAGAGGAGAGGAACAGAGAGAGGAGAGGAACAGAGAGGAGAGGAACAGAGAGGAGAGGAACAGAGAGAGGAGAGGAACAGAGAGCAGAGGAACAGAGAGAGGAGAGGAACAGAGAGGAGAGGAACAGAGAGAGGAGAGGAACAGAGAGCGGAAAGGGACAGAGAGGAGAGGAACAGAGAGGAGAGGAACAGAGAGAGGAACAGAGAGAGGAGAGGAACAGAGAGAGGAGAGGAACAGAGAGAGGAGCGGAACAGAGAGGAGAGGAACAGAGAGGAGAGGACAGGGAGAGGAGAGGAACAGAGAGAGGAGAGGCACAGAGAGGAGAGGAACAGAGAGGAGAGGAACAGAGAGAGGAGAGGAACAGAGAGGAGAGGAACAGAGAGAGGAGAGGAACAGAGAGAGGAGAGGAACAGAGAGGAGAGGAACAGAGAGAGGAGAGGCACAGAGAGAGGAGAGGAACAGAGAGAGGAGAGGAACAGAGAGGAGAGGAACAGAGAGAGGAGAGGAACAGAGAGAGGATAGGAACAGAGAGAGGAGAGGAACAGAGAGAGGACAGGCACAGAGAGAGGAGACGAACAGAGAGGAGAGGAGCCTAACAAGGTTGTGTCCATGGGCCAGTGATAGTGCTTAGCTTTCTAATCAGTAGTAATTCTATAAGTTGAGGTCCTTTAATGAGCTAATTTGCATTTTGAGAATTAATCAGCATTGATTTTATAATTAACAGTGTAACGCATCTTATTCTCTCTGTCTGCTCAGCGGACACACACACACACACACACACACACACACACACACACACACACACACACACACACACACACACACACACACACACACACACACACACACACACACACACACACACACACACTTATGCATACAGTACACACACATGCAGGCACACGCAGGCAGGCATAAACACACACACACACACCCACAACCTTCCATAGAACCATGTATGTTAACCCTTGAGGATGGTGATATGATTGGCTGTGATGAGTCGGTCTTAAGGAACTCTTGAACCAGGTTAAATGGAATGTCTGACTCTGTGCAATTTGTAATGGCCAAGATAGCACCGGAGACTCAGTCAGAACTAACTCATGTATATGGAGCTAATAAGGCTCAAGGCTCCTTTCGCTAAGACACATTAACTTTTGATAAGCAAATTGGTTATTATGTGGCTTTAGCTTGTGCGCTTGGCAATAGGTAAGATGGGTATGATGATGAGTTGTGCCTAAGCTGGCCTTAGCTTGCAATAGCTAAAAGGTCTACATGCTTATTATAGGTGGTGCTAAGTAAGCTGAGATAAGTAAACTGTGTATGGCGTTAGCATGTAAGCGCTAATGGCGAAGGGTTGGAATAAGGCTGGGGCTGAGCAATAAGCTAGCTCGGCAGTAGCGTTAAGCTTTAGTTTGTTGTGCTACCTGAAGGTTATAAAAAAAACAGGGATAATCTCAGGGATAATGTCTATCTGTGTGGACTTTAGTGCAGACAAGTGGCCAGTGCAGATTTAATACCGCTGACATCACGGCTTTACAACCCCCCCCCCTGACCACCATCCCAAATGACACACTATTCCCTATATAGTGCATCACTTTATAGTGCACAACTTTATAGGCCCCATAGGGAATAGGTAGGGATGCACAGGCAGACATAGTCAGCATGTGTCTGATGTCTGGGTTGAAACCGTTTTTTACATCAAGCTGTCATACCATTTTGGGGTTGTTATTTTATGAGGCTGACTGTTGTAGCTTACATCATGTATTTTGGGGTTGGTAGCAGGCACACACACACGTAGACACACACACTAATGCATGCGCGCGCACACACACACACACACAACGCAGCTACAGTCCTACTTTCATTTGCATCTTTGTTATATAGCGCACCCGTGTTGTTACCCACAGGAGATGTACTGTGCACCCCTGCCTCTCCTCTCCTCTTCTTATTTCCTTATACACTCTAGTCACTCTTTCCCTTCCTCGTTTAAAGTCTCAATCTGCATATATTAAAGAACATATTTTACTTGTGTTCTATGTTTGTTGTAGCCTATTTAGGTGGACTGTGTTTGTGGGCCTATACTATGTCTTGTTGCTGTCACAAGGGAACTTAGATCTAACAGAAAGCCCCTTTATTAACTGACACGGAGCCTAATTAGAATTCCAAGGTTTACATCTTCATCAGGTACTATTAATTCCCCAGTTATGTTTTAGACCCTCCTTTAGTGTTAAACCTTCATCAAAGCAGCCACAGGGTTTCCTTAACAAGGTGTTTCAGAATAATCAAGCTTTATTATTCTGTGTCCGTGGGGAAATATGCATTTAAAGCTTGGTTGGGTGTAAAAGCAATAGGCTAACTTTGAACATTATCTCCCTAGTTTGCCGAGCTAATTTCACTGTGCTGTTAGTTACTGTGTCTTTCTATTGGTCCTGATACACAGAAGACATTAGGAGAAGGCAATATGAATAGGTGCTGCACAGTGGGCAAACACTGGTTTAATCAATGTTGTTTTCATGTCATTCTAACAAAATAATTGAGATTTGACTTGCAAAAAGTCAATTTTGTATTTTTTTAAACTTAAATTCACATTAGTTGACAAGCCAACCATGTGTAAATAAAAGCTGGACGTTGAAATGAAGTTTGTGCCAGTGGTATTGCCTTGCCCAGCAAAGATGGTGTGGTTGGGGCATACAGTTAAACGTGTGTAAAGAACTTGGTTTAGGAAAGCAGATACATGGCCAAAAATAATATTCAATATTCAAGGGCATGACCAAATACTGTATGTCATTTTGTAAATGTCACTGTGCAGCTTTTCTCTGATATCTGTGACTGTGGTGAGCTATTTCCCCTACAAAACCCTTTCACGTTGATAAAAACACTCGAGCAGACCACAATTTGGCAACATTTTCATGTCTCAGCCACCTCCCCTGTCGCTCAATAGAGTAATGTTGTTGTCAATATTTTCCCTCCCCTTGAGTAATTTATCATACAGATATCAGAGAAAAGCTTGTTTACCTGTCACTTCCCCGTTGTTCTCCCGGGGGTTGGACTAGGCGTGGGGAATAGTTTGGGATTATAGCATTTCCATTGTCGACACTGTGGGAGTTTGTAGGCTAATCGAAGGTTACCACATAACACAATATTTTGGATAGCCACGCTAGCTTCACCCTCATATGCGTGCTACCAAGCAGGCTAGATAGTGCTAGGTATCAACAGCTAATCCAGGGATCTGAAATGTTTTATTTATTTATTTTATTTTGAGGCAATCATTTGAGAAACCAATCATTTGAGAAACCAAAGCTGTTGAGTCTGCCAATAAGAATGTGGTGATTAACAGAGTCGAAAGCATTGGCCAGGTCGATAAATAGAGCTGCACAGTAATGTCTCTTATCGATGGCAGTTATGATATCGTTAAGGACCTTGAGCGTGGCTGAGGTGCACCCATGACCAGCTCGGAAACCAGATTGCATAGCGGAGAAGGTACGATGTGATTCAAAATGGTCAGTAATCTGTTTGTTAACTTGGCTTTCGAAGACCTTAGAGATGCAGGGTAGGATAGATATAAGTTTGTAGCAGTTTGGGTCTAGAGTGTCTCCCCCTTTGAAGAGTGGGATGCCCGCGGCAGCTTTCCCATCTTTGTGAATCTCAGACGATACAAAAGAGAGGTTGAATAGGCTAGTAATAAGAGTTGCAACAATTTCGGCAGATATTTTTAGAAAGATAGGGTCCAGATTGTCTAGCCCGGCTGATTTGTAGAGGTCCAGATTTTGCAGCTCTTTCAGAACATCAGCTATCTGGATATGGGTGAAGGAGAAATGGTGGGGGCTTGGGCGGGTTGCTGTGGAGGGTACTGGGCAGTTGACCGGGGTAAGGGTAGCCAGATGGAAAGCATGGCCAGCCGTAGAGAAATGCTTATTGAAATTCTCAATTATAGTGTATTTGTCGGTTGTAACAGTGTTTCCTAGCCTCAGGGCAGTGGGTAGCTGGGAGGAGGTGCTCTTATTCTCCATGGACTTTACAGTGTTTCCTAGCCTCAGAGCAGTGGGTAGCTGGGATGAGGTGCTCTTATTCTCCATGGACTTTACAGTGTTTCCTAGCCTCAGAGCAGTGGGTAGCTGGGAGGAGGTGCTCTTATTCTCCATGGACTTTACAGTGTTTCCTAGCCTCAGAGCAGTGGGTAGCTGGGAGGAGGTGCTCTTATTCTCCATGGACTTTACAGTGTTTCCTAGCCTCAGAGCAGTGGGTAGCTGGGAGGAGGTGCTCTTATTCTCCATGGACTTTACAGTGTTTCCTAGCCTCAGAGCAGTGGGTAGCTGGGAGGAGGTGCTCTTATTCTCCATGGACTTTACAGTGTTTCCTAGCCTCAGAGCAGTGGGTAGCTGGGAGGAGGTGCTCTTATTCTCCATGGACTTTACAGTGTTTCCTAGCCTCAGAGCAGTGGGTAGCTGGGAGGAGGTGCTCTTATTCTCCATGGACTTTACAGTGTTTCCTAGCCTCAGAGCAGTGGGTAGCTGGGAGGAGGTGCTCTTATTCTCCATGGACTTTACAGTGTTTCCTAGCCTCAGAGCAGTGGGTAGCTGGGAGGAGGTGCTCTTATTCTCCATGGACTTTACAGTGTTTCCTAGCCTCAGAGCAGTGGGTAGCTGGGAGGAGGTGCTCTTATTCTCCATGGACTTTACAGTGTTTCCTAGCCTCAGAGCAGTGGGCAGCTGGGATGAGGTGCTCTTATTCTCCATGGACTTTACAGTGTTTCCTAGCCTCAGAGCAGTGGGTAGCTGGGATGAGGTGCTCTTATTCTCCATGGACTTTACAGTGTTTCCTAGCCTTAGAGCAGTGGGTAGCTGGGAGGAGGTGCACTTATTCACCATGGACTTTACAGTGTTTCCTAGCCTCAGAGCAGTGGGTAGCTGGGAGGAGGTTCTCTTATTCTCCATGGACTTTACAGTGTTTCCTAGCCTCAGTGCAGTGGGTAGCTGGGATGAGGTGCTCTTATTCTCCATGGACTTTACATTGTTTCCTAGCCTCAGAGCAGTGGGTAGCTGGGAGGAGGTGCTCTTATTCTCCATGGACTTTACAGTGTTTCCTAGCCTCAGAGCAGTGGGTAGCTGGGAGGAGATGCTCTTATTCTCCATGGACTTTACAGTGTTTCCTAGCCTCAGAGCAGTGGGTAGCTGGGAGGAGGTGCTCTTATTCTCCATGGACTTTACAGTGTTTCCTAGCCTCAGAGCAGTGGGTAGCTGGGAGGAGGTGCTCTTATTCTCCATGGGCTTTACAGTGTTTCCTAGCCTCAGAGCAGTGGGCAGCTGGGAGGAGGTGCTCTTATTCTCCATGGACTTTACAGTGTTTCCTAGCCTCAGAGCAGTGGGCAGCTGGGAGGAGGTGCTCTTATTCTCCATGGACTTTACAGTGTTTCCTAGCCTCAGAGCAGTGGGTAGCTGGGATGAGGTGATCTTATTCTCCATGGACTTTACAGTGTTTCCTAGCCTCAGAGCAGTGGGTAGCTGGGAGGAGGTGCTCTTATTCTCCATGGACTTTACAGTGTTTCCTAGCCTCAGAGCAGTGGGCAGCTGGGAGGAGGTGCTCTTATTCTCCATGGACTTTACAGTGTTTTCTAGCCTCAGAGCAGTGGGTAGCTGGGATGAGGTTCTCTTATTCTCCATGGACTTTACAGTGTTTCCTAGCCTCAGAGCAGTGGGTAGCTGGGAGGAGGTGCTCTTATTCTCCATGGACTTTACAGTGTTTCCTAGCCTCAGAGCAGTGGGTAGCTGGGATGAGGTTCTCTTATTCTCCATGGACTTTACAGTGTTTCCTAGCCTCAGAGCAGTGGGTAGCTGGGAGGAGGTGCTCTTATTCTCCATGGACTTTACAGTGTTTCCTAGCCTCAGAGCAGTGGGTAGCTGGGATGAGGTTCTCTTATTCTCCATGGACTTTACAGTGTTTCCTAGCCTCAGAGCAGTGGGTAGCTGGGATGAGGTGCTCTTATTCTCCATGGACTTTACAGTGTCCCAGATCTTTTTTGAGTTTGTACTGCAGGATGTACATTTCTGTTTAAAAAAGCTAGCCTTCGCTTTCCTAACTGCCTGTGTATATTGGTTCCTAACTTCCCTGAAATGTTGCATATCGCGGGGGCTATTCGATGCTAATGCAGAACGCCACAGAATGTTTTTATGCTGGCCAAGGGCAGACAGGTCTGGAGTGAACCAAGGGCTATATCTATTCCTGGTTCTAAATTTTTTGAATGGGGCATGCCTATTTAAGATGGTGAGGAAGGCACTTTTAAAGAATAACCAGGCATTCTCTACTGACGGAATGAGGTCAATAACCTTCCAGGATACCCGGGACAGGTCGATCAGAAAGGCCTGCTCGCAGAAGTGTTTATGGGAGCGTTTGACAGTGATGAGGGGTGGTCGTTTGCTAGCAGACCCATTGCGGATGCAGGCAATGAGGCAGTGATCGCTGAGATCCTGGTTGAAAACAGCAGAGGTGTATTTGGAGGGTGAGTTAGTTAGGAGGATATCTATGAGGGTGCCCGTGTTTACGGATTTGGGGTTATATCTGGTAGGTTCATTGATAAATTGTGTGAGATTGAGGGCATCAAGCTTAGATTGTAGGATGGCCGGGGTGTTAAGCATGTCCCAGTTTAGGTCACCTAGCAGCACGAGCTCAGAAGATAGATGGGGGGGCAATCAAATCATATATGGTGTCGAGGGCAAAGCTGGGGGCAGAGGGTGGTCGATAGCAAGCAGCAACGGTGAGAGACTTGTTTCTGGAAAGGTTCATTTTTAGAAATAGAAGCTAAAATTGTTTGGGTAAAGACCTGGATAGTAAGACAGAACTCTGCAGGTTATCTTTGCAGTAAATTTCGACACCGCCCCCTTTGGCAGTTCTATCTTGTCGGAAAATGTTATAGTTAGGAATGAAAATGTCAAGGTTTTTGGTGGTCTTCCTAAGCCAGGATTTAGACACGGCTAGGACATCCGGATTGGCAGAGTGTGCTAGGGCAGTGAATAAAACAAACTTAGCGAGCAGGCTTCTAATGTTAACATGCATGAAACCAAGGCTTTTACAGTTGCAGAAGTCAACAAATGAGAGAGCCTGGTGGATGGGAGTGGAAGTAGACACTGCAGTGCCTGGATTAACCTCTACATCACCGGAGGAACAGAGGAGGAGTAGGATAAGGGTACGGCTAAAGGCTAACAGAACTGATCAGCAGGGCCCCGTGTGGTAAACCAGGCCAATTGGCAAAATATGTATAGTGGCTGGAGAAATATGTCCGAAGGCCCTCTCAAGTCAGCAGTCCAATGTGCTTAAGATAGCTAGCAGGCCGCAGATTAGCGGCTGTGCGTTCAGGGGTCATTAGCTGCTATAATTCCAGGTGGAAAAAATTAAATAAAATAACAATAATAAAAACGTTTAAAACATTTTTTTTAAAGCTTGCGGTAGGAATCCCGGAGATATCGAGGTGAATAAGTCCGACTAGCTCTGGTTTGAGTCACGCTGTACAGACTGGCGAGAGTTGTCTGGGATAAAGGTAGCTGATGACCGCTAGCAAAGGATAGCTGACTGCTAGCTAGTGGCTTCGGAATGTATTCGATGGGCCTCGTAAGCCAACAGTCCGTTGTGCTCTAGACAGCTAGCATTCAGGGGATGTTAGCTGCGAAGGTCGGAAGGTGAGAAGGTTCAGAGCTTGCAATAGGAACCCGGGGATATGGAGAGAAAAATAGGTCCGGTATGCTCTGGTTGAATCGCGTTGTACAAACTAGCGAGAGCTTTCCGAGCTAGAAGTTAGCTCATGACCGTTAGCTGGCTAGTTTATGTTGGAGAGGTTCCAGTAATAGAGGCAAAGAAAAATATGTTCGAGAAAAAGCAGGTTCACACCACATTGGGTGAGGCGAGTTGCAGGAGAGTATTTTGAAGTAAGGGTTTAGAAAAATATAAAAAGATATGAGCAGAAAAATATATTAAAAATATATATACATGGGACACGACAAGACGAAGGACAAATACATCTGACTGCTACGCCATCTTGGATATAGAGATGATATATTTCATCGCCCCTGTCGTCCCCTTTAGAAAACCACTGTCAAGGAGGCAATGAAACTTGGGAGCCATTCATTTTCAATGGAGAGAAGTGAAGTGGGCAGGGAATGTGAGCATCTATGAGGGAGTGTAAACAGGGTGAGACAAAGGTTGGAGAAAGCTAAACTTTATGCAAATACTCTGTGGCATCGTGGTGCTATTGACCAATTGAAGCTCATTATAGCTTCCAACACTTACTGGAATGGCTGTTGATACCTAGCACTACATTGCTAGTACAGACATAAGGGCGAAGATACTGTGGCTATTCAAATTATCATGTTGTGTGGAAACAGTGGTGGAAAAAATACCCAATTGTCATACTTGAGTAAAAGTATAGATACCTTAATAGAAAGTTACTTAAGTAAAAGTGAAAGTCAAACGGTAAAATCATACTTGAGTAAAAGTATAGATACCTTAATAGAAAGTTACTTAAGTAAAAGTGAAAGTCAAACGGTAAAATCATACTTGAGTAAAAGTATAGATACCTTAATAGAAAGTTACTTAAGTAAAAGTGAAAGTCAAACGGTAAAATCATACTTGAGAAAAAGTATTTGATTCTAAATATACATATGATCAAATGTAAATGTAATTGCTGAAATATACTTAAGTATCAAAAGTAAAAGTATAAATAATTTATACTAAGTCCAAATAGGGACGTGGTCCCGTGGTGGGAACATCAATCAGCGGAAATGTTCAAGAGCGCCACCTATAGAGGTTGATAAAACTCAAACTTTCATTAAAATGGACATACAATGTACTGAATTAAAGCTACAATCGTTGTGAATCTATCCACCAAGTCAGATTTGTAAAATGCTTTTCGGCGAAAGCATGAGAAGCTATTATCTGATACCATGCACCCTCAAAATACTGCAACGTCGCCTAACACGACAGATTTTGCGTTAGCCGGCGCAAACCAAAACGCAGAAATAAAATATAAAACATTCATTACCTTTGACGAGCTTCTTTCTTGGCACTCCTAGATGTCCCATAAACATCATTTAGGGTCTTTTTTCGATTAAATCGGTCCATATATAGCCTAGATATCGATCTAAGAATACTGTGTGAACAACGAAAAAAATAGCTTTTTCTAACGTAACGTCATTTTTTAAAATTAAAAAAGTTGACGATAAACTTTCACAAAACACTTGGAAATACTTTTGTAATGCAACTTTAGGTATTAGTACACGTTAATAAGCGATAAAATTCATCAGGAGGCGATGTAAATTCTATAGATGTCCGTCTCTAAAAAATGTCTTGGAGAGAGCTCGACCAAAACATCCGGTCGGAGACCGGAGGGAATCGGTTCCCTTGATTCGGTTTGACCAAGAATCAAAGCTGAATCAAATGACAAGACTCTAGACAACGTGTGGAAGCTGTAGGCACTGCAACCTCGGCCTAATTTAATTTGGTTCACTTTGAACAATTCCTTGAAGTCGCGCATGGATATTTATTTCCATTTTCAGTGATCAGATTTTCATGCACTTTTCGATTAAACACACGTTCTGTTATAGTCACAGACGTGATTTAACCAGTTTTAGAAACGTCTGAGTGTTTTCTATCCACACATACTAATCATATGCATATACTATATTCCTGGCATGAATAGCAGGGCGCTGAAATGTTGCGCGATTTTTAACAAAAAGCTGCGAAAAGCTGCTTAAATTCTCGACTTCCCTAACGCAAAGCATGGCTCATATCAACACCATCATCCCAGACACCCAAGACCCACTCCAATTTGCATACCGCCCAAACAGATCCACAGATGATGCAATCTCTATTGCACTCCACACTGCCCTTTCCCACCTGGACAAAAGAAACAGCTATGTGAGAATGCTGTTTATTGACTACAAACAACACCATAGTGTCCTCATCACTAAGCTAAGGACCCTGGGACTAAACACCTACCTCTGCAACTAGATTCTGGACTTCCTGACGGGCCGCCCCCAGGTGGTAAGGGTAGGTAACAACACATCCTTCACGCTTATCCTCAACACAGGGTCCCTCAGGGGTGCGTGCACAGCCCCTCGTTGTACTCCCTGTTCACTCATGACTGCACAACCAGGCACGACTCCTACACCATCATTAGATGTGCCAATGACACAACAGTGGTAGTGGCCTGATCACCGACAATGACGAGACAGCCTATAGGGAGGAGATCAGAGACCTGGCCATGTGGTGCCAGGACAGCAACCTCTCCCTTAACGCAATCAATACAAAGGAGATGATTGCGGCCCACAGAAAAAGGATCACCAACAAACTAATATGCTCCAAACATACCAAGACAGTTGTGAAGCGGGCTTGGCAAAACCTATTCCCCCCCAGGAGACTGAAAAGATGTGTCATGGGTCCTCAGATCCCTAAAAGGTTTTGCAGCTGCACCATCGAGAGCATCCTGATTGCCTGGTATAGCAACTCCTTGGCCTCCGACCACAAGGCATTACAGAGGGCAGTGCGAACGGCCCAGTACATCACTGGGACCAAGCTTCCTGCCATCCAGGAAGGCCCTAAAAATTGTCAAAGATTCCAAGCCACTCTAGTCATAGACTGTTCTCTTTGCTAACGCACCCGAGCACCAAGTCTAGGTCCAAGAGGCTTATAAACAGCTTCCACCCACAAGCCATAAGACTCCTGAACATCTAGTAAAATGGCTACCCAGAGTTCTCCACACCACTGCCACTCTCTGTTGTCATCTTTAATAACTCTAACTACATGTACATACTACATCAACTAACCGGTGCCCCCCCCCCTGTATTTATTGTTATTTTTTACTGCTGCTCTTCAATTACTTGTTAATTTTATCTCTTATTCTTATCTGTATTTTGTTTAAACTGCACTGTTGGTTAGGGACTGGTAAGTAAACATTTCAACTGGAAGGTCTACAGCTGTTTTATTCAGTGCATGTGATAACTACAATGTGATTTGATTTGACTTTTGGGTGTCATGGAACATGTATGGAGTAAAAATAACATTATTTTCTTTAGGAATGTAGTGAAGTAAAAATAACATTATTTTCTTTAGGAATGTAGTGAAGTAAAAATAACATTATTTTCTTTTGGAATGTAGTGAAGTAAAAATAACATTACATTCTTTAGGAATGTAGTGAAGTAAAAATAAAAGTTGTCAAAAATATAAATTGTAAAGTACAGATACCCCAAAAAACGATTTAATTAGTACTTGAAAATAATTTTACTTAAGTACTTCAAGGCTGGTTTAGGCGTAGTGACCAATTGGATAAGCGTTTATAACGCCATGGTGCTTGAATGGCTTTGTGTTGATAAATTATGCTTATACATAATAGCAACTTTGCACAGTTATTTATAAGCACTTCATTTAGTTGAATAAATGCTGCAAGAATAAGATTCCCAGCATAAGCTTTTTCCAAAAAAGTTAAGACTTTGTTTGCACACCCAACATTAGACTGAACTCCAGAAAATGAATTGTCATGTTGTAATGTCTTTCTTCGTTTTTTTCCGTAGTCTAAATTTGTGTCCTTCTGTTTTATTAAAATATATCAACTTGCATATCATCATCATATCAACCTTCCCGCCAAAGGCATCAGAAGGCAGATTGCAGCCCACATGATCCGCTAATGAGCGTTGACTTCACCGTGAGCGCGCGTTGGAATGCTCAGGGCTGAATGGAGTTATCGCTCCCGCGCCTCGTCTAGAAAACAGTTCGCTCCCTCAAGTCTCCCGCGCGCAGCGTTTCGGATTGGACACCGCGCTCATTCAGTTAAGAGAATGTCTGCCTGCGGTGCGTTTGTATGTGTATATCAGATCTTGTGTGGAGACGTTTGATTCTGTCGCGTCTACTGTTTTCTGATTGGAACGAGAGGAAAATTACCGACGAGATTGTATAATCCTATTTGATGATCGATTTCCCCAGAATTCAGAAGCATATTTTTCTCTCTCTCCTCTCAGCGCCAGCCTGTCAACATTTGTGAGGGTGGTGGTTCAAAGTGTCTATTCGAGGGGGAAGTCTAAAACAAGTGAAGGTTATTTTTGACCGTGTGTCTGGAGTGGAGGAAAAGTTTCCGTTGGAAAAGGATTATGAAGAGAGAGCCACGCAGCTGAGACACAGGTAAGGCATTATGCATCCTCTTTGGAACGATGCTCGGGGCTCTGCTCGTTTCCACGTCATTGGTTACAATGCAGAGTGGTAGTAGCCTGTTGTTGTGCTTAAACAACAAACTACATATCGCCTAAATGTGTCTGAATCAGTTGTATCACACCCAGTGTGAGAGAAGGGCTTTGCTGTAGCCTGCGATGACATTGAGGTTTCTTGCTTGTGGGTGTGTGCGTGCGTGCGAGTGCAGTGGACACTGCATCGTCCGATATTTGTTCCCAAAGTCTATCCCCAGAAGAGAGAATAGAGGACGCGTGTGTGTCTGAGTGAAACGACACGAGCCTCTCAGCTAAGATGTCAGACTCTGCTAGGATTTGAATGAGCTGTGATGCTACTGCAGCTAGACCCGAGTGGTGTGGGGATGCGAGGGGATACGAGACTGAACCAAGCTAGTTCTCTCTACTGCATCTCCTCTCGCAAGAAGCGCATGTCGCTACAGAATAGGCCAGCAGCACTCTATCGAGCTCACTGTTATCACTGTAGCCCCTACATGAATATAGTAGACAAGTGACCTTAGACTTAAGTTCCGTGCCTTGTGATTACGAGTCTGCTCGTCAGCTAGCCTTCTTTAGCTGTTGTTGACCCAGTCAGCAGTCGCCTATATCATGTCAAAAGCTGTATTAGGCTGCCTTGTGAACACTGTGGTGGTGTTGCTGTATCTACACCGCGTATCATCCTCCAGAAGTACAGTGATCGGACCTGCGGTACGGTTGTAGAGTCATGCAGTGCTCAGCTCACTATTAGTTCTGCTCTGACGCCTGCGCTTCGCTCTCTCTGACCGCGGTGTGTGGGTGTGTATGCGGGGGCAGGCAGCTGGCTACTGTCACTTTATCATAATAAAGCTCTCGCAACTGCCATGCTGCGGCAGCTTGACCTGTCTCTGACGCTGTCACTAGGCTAAAGCTAAACCTCCCTCGGGGATGATCAACTTGGTGCGTTCGGTCCGTACCTGGGCCTGCCTGCAGAGGCGTAGGCAGAAATGTCCGTGTGACTGGGCCAACATTTCCCAGCAAAAACCGAGACATCACTGGTGTAGTCGTGGTGCATAGAGAAGTAGGTATACTCACATTTTGCCCCAAAAATACCAACGGCCTGACTGGTTCAGTGAAAAATTATATAAGAAACATATGTAGGCTACTCTGAATCACCTAACATTATACCAATGCGAAATATTTCCGCCATTATATCCAGAATGACATATGGCGGATATGTTAGGCCAAGGGATCAGATAAGCACAGAGGTAAGAAAGGGCATAGCTTTCTGTTGTGGTGCGTTACAGGTGAACCGGAAACTCGAGAAGTTCCCACACTTCACAGCAGCTGAAGGCTTGGGTGTTCGTCGCTGCTGATTCATCTCTGTATTGTGCGTTTTGCTAGAGGAGATTTATGGGTTACAAAAAAAGGCCTAGGCTACATTCAGTTCCATACACCATGATTTCCACATATTTCTATCCTATTATTACTATTTTTTATTAACTTTTCTAGGCTGTAGTCTTTGCCACATATTTTCTGTAGGCTATTTCATCTATAGGGGAAATGGTGGTCGCTACCGAAATAGAGTCAGAGCCCTGGCCGAAACATCATAGCCTGTCCCTCAACCTCTTCTATGGAGAAGAAAAATACAGCGGCTAAATTGCAGAACTCATGAGACATGGGAAAATATGCCCAATTCTCCTTGTTAATACGAATAATCAGGAGTCAGAGAGTCAGAGCTGAGTGTGGAGCTGTCTGGTGCTGAAATCTTTGATCCGACTTTCGCGCGCTCAGCCAGCGCCGGCCAAGCCACATTACCTGCCCCTGGTGCTGAATAATATATGCCTATGCTATGGTTTCACAAGAAACACAAGACAGTTCCCTTGACAAACAAGCCCGTTAATATTGCCAAGTAGGCAGCGCAAGTGCACAATTACAGAAACGCTTACGACAGTAAACAAACATAATGAAATACACAACATGCCTATCACTTACATATTCAGAGGGAGAGAGTGAGATACACGTCAATGTTTACACGTGTCAGGTTTGCTGTTCACTGTTCATTTTTATATTTTTATTTCACTTTTGTATATTATCTACCTCACTTCTTTGGCAATGTTTACATGTGTTTCCCATGCCAATAAAGCCCCTTGAGAGGGAGAGACACGGCGATCCCAGAGTATCCCAAACATGTTCAATGGCTGGTGAGTAATAATAATAATAATAATAATAATATATGCCATTTAGCAGACGCTTTTATCCAAAGCGACTTACAGTCATGTGTGCATACATTCTACGTATGGGTGGTCCCGGGAATCGAACCCACTACCCTGGCGTTACAAGCGCCATGCTCTACCAACTGAGCTACAGAAGGACCAGTATGCAGGCCATGGAAGAACTAGGACATTTTCAGCTTCCATGAATTGTGTACATATCCTTGCGACATGGGGCCATGCATTGTCATGCTGAAACATGAGGTGATGGCAGCGGATGAGGGGCACGACGATGGGCCTCAGAATCTAGTCACAGTATCTCTGTGCATTCAAATTGGCATCAATAAAATGCAGTTGTGTTTGTTGTCTATAGTTTATGCCTGCCCCATACCATAACCCCACCGCCACCATGCGGCACTCTGTTCACAACGTTGACATCAGCAAACCGCTCGCCCACACGACACCATACACGCTGTATGGCATCTGGCGATACAGTTGAAACCGAGCTTCATCCGTGAAGAGCACACTTCTCCACGTTTTAGAGTAGCCTTTTAGTGTCCCCAGCACAAGGTGTACCTGTGTAATGATCATGCTGTTTAATCCACTTCTTGATATGCCACACCTGTCAGGTGGATGGATTATCTTGGCAATGGAGAAATGCTCACTAACAGGGATGTAAACATATTTGTGCACAGAATTTGAGAGAAATACGCTTTTTGTGCATATGGAACATTTCTGGGATCTTTTATTTCATGGAACCAACACTACATGTTGAGTTTATATATTTTTGTTCAGTACACATAGCCCAATATGATGGTGGGTATGAATACAGTAGCTCACTTTGACTCACACACATGTTCAGTACACATAGCCCAATATGATGGTGGGTATGAATACAGTAGCTCACTTTGACTCACACACATGTTCAGTACACATAGCCCAATATGATGGTGGGTATGAATACAGTAGCTCACTTTGACTCACACACATGTTCAGTACACATAGCCCAATATGATGGTGGGTATGAAGACAGTAGCTCACTTTGACTCACACACATGTTCAGTACACATAGCCCAATATGATGGTGGGTATGAAGACAGTAGCTCACTTTGACTCACACACATAGAGACCTTGCCTACTAAGACCCGCATGAAAGCATTAGATCAAATCATAAATAAACGGTATTCAGGCTTACCGTTCTTGTGTTTCACGTAGTCGCCTATGCTTGGTTTTGAGGATGGAGTTGATTTCATTTTAGTACAAAGAGTCGTTGAGTTCCCTTTCAAAGGGCAACATGGCTAAATGGTTGAGACGTGCGGTCAGCGTGCACGATCTGATGGATGTTTTGATACAGCCTGTAGTGGAGAAGAGTCTCTCAACTGTACATGCAGTCATAGGATGGGTGATGATGGGCCTTAGTAGTTATTGATGTTAGGGAAAATGTCAGATGAATCTGTCCAAAACTTCAATAAGGGATGAACATTCCTGACAGAAGCATGCCTTGCAAAGGTGCTTCGAATCCTTATATCCGTCTCTAACAAATCAGCTTTCCATAATGGCCTCTGGGAAATGTCTACACATTTTTCCTCAACGTGATAAGATAGGGCTGGCAATGATGAGCTAGCTGGGCTGTTGAAGCAGTAGCCATGCTAACCTCACCATGGTCTGACATGCTAACCTCCTCATGGCCTGACATGCTAGCCTCCTCATGGCCTGACATGCTAACCTCCTCATGGGCTGACATGCTAACCTCCTCATGGCCTGACATGCTAACCTCCTCATGGCCTGACATGCTAGCCTCCTCATGGCCTGACATGCTAACCTCCTCATGGGCTGACATGCTAACCTCCTCATGGGCTGACATGCTAACCTCCTCATGGGCTGACATGCTAACCTCCTCATGGCCTGACATGCTAGCCTCCTCATGGCCTGACATGCTAACCTCCTCATGGGCTGACATGCTAACCTCCTCATGGGCTGACATGCTAACCTCCTCATGGGCTGACATGCTAGCCTCCTCATGGCCTGACATGCTAACCTCCTCATGGGCTGACATGCTAACCTCCTCATGGGCTGACATGCTAACCTCCTCATGGGCTGACATGCTAACCTCCTCATGGCCTGACATGCTAGCCTCCTCATGGCCTGACATGCTAACCTCCTCATGGGCTGACATGCTAACCTCCTCATGGGCTGACATGCTAACCTCCTCATGGGCTGACATGCTAGCCTCCTCATGGGCTGACATGCTAACCTCCTCATGGGCTGACATGCTAACCTCCTCATGGGCAGACAAGCTAACTTTCTAATGGGCTGACATGCTAACCATCTCATGGGCTGACATGCTAACTTTCTAATGGGCTGACATGCTAACCATCTCATGGGCAGACAAGCTAACTTTCTAATGGGCTGACATGCTATCTTCCTCATAAATTGATGAGTCTGATAGATTGGGCAGATATGCTAGCCTTCTCATGGGCTGATGACTCTGACAGATTGGGTTGATGACTCTGACAGATTGGGTTGATGACTCTGACAGATTGGGTTGATGACCCTGACAGATTGGGTTGATGACTCTGACAGATTGGGTTGATGACCCTGACAGATTAGGTTGATGACTCTGACAGATTGGGTTGATGACTCTGACAGATTGGGTTGATGACTCTGACAGATTGGGTTGATGACTCTGACAGATTGGGTTGATGACTCTGACAGATTAGGTTGATGACTCTGACAGATTAGGTTGATGACTCTGACAGATTGGGTTGATGACTCTGACAGATTGGGCTGATGACTCTGACAGATTGGGTTGATGACTCTGACAGATTGGGCTGATGACTCTGACAGATTGGGTTGATGACTCTGACAGATTGGGTTGATGACTCTGACAGATTGGGTTGATGACTCTGACAGATTGGGTTGATGACTCTGACAGATTGGGTTGATGACTCTGACAGATTGGGCTGATGACTCTGACAGATTGGGTTGATGACTCTGACAGATTGGGTTGATGACTCTGACAGATTGGGTTGATGACTCTGACAGATTGGGTTGATGACTCTGACAGATTGGGTTGATGACTCTGACAGATTAGGTTGATGACTCTGACAGATTGGGTTGATGACTCTGACAGATTGGGTTGATGACTCTGACAGATTAGGTTGATGACTCTGACAGATTAGGTTGATGACTCTGACAGATTGGGTTGATGACTCTGACAGATTGGGTTGATGACTCTGACAGATTGGGTTGATGACTCTGACAGATTGGGTTGATGACTCTGACAGATTGGGTTGATGACCCTGACAGATTGGGTTGATGACCCTGACAGATTGGGTTGATGACCCTGACAGATTGGGTTGATGACCCTGACAGATTGGGTTGATGACCCTGACAGATTGGGTTGATGACTCTGACAGATTGGGTTGATGACCCTGACAGATTGGGTTGATGACCCTGACAGATTGGGTTGATGACCCTGACAGATTGGGTTGATGACTCTGACAGATTGGGTTGATGACTCTGACAGATTGGGTTGATGACCCTGACAGATTGGGTTGATGACTCTGACAGATTGGGTTGATGACTCTGACAGATTGGGTTGATGACTCTGACAGATTGGCTTGATGACTCTGACAGATTGGGTTGATGACTCTGACAGATTGGGTTGATGACTCTGACAGATTGGGTTGATGACCCTGACAGATTGGGTTGATGACTCTGACAGATTGGGTTGATGACTCTGACAGATTGGGTTGATGACTCTGACAGATTGGGTTGATGACACTGACAGATTGGGTTGATGACCCTGACAGATTGGGTTGATGACTCTGACAGATTGGGTTGATGACTCTGACAGATTGGGTTGATGACTCTGACAGATTGGGTTGATGACTCTGACAGATTGGGTTGATGACTCTGACAGATTGGGTTGATGACCCTGACAGATTGGGTTGATGACCCTGACAGATTGGGTTGATGACCCTGACAGATTGGGTTGATGACTCTGACAGATTGGGTTGATGACTCTGACAGATTGGGTTGATGACTCTGACAGATTGGGTTGATGACTCTGACAGATTGGGTTGATGACCCTGACAGATTGGGTTGATGACTCTGACAGATTGGGTTGATGACCTGACAGATTGGGTTGATGACCCTGACAGATTGGGTTGATGACCCTGACAGATTGGGTTGATGAGACTGACAGATTGGGTTGATGACTCTGACAGATTGGGTTGATGACTCTGACAGATTGGGTTGATGACCCTGACAGATTGGGTTGATGACTCTGACAGATTGGGTTGATGACTCTGACAGATTAGGTTGATGACTCTGACAGATTGGGTTGATGACCCTGACAGATTGGGTTGATGACTCTGACAGATTGGGTTGATGACCCTGACAGATTGGGTTGATGACTCTGACAGATTGGGTTGATGACTCTGACAGATTGGGTTGATGAGTCTGACAGATTGGTCTGATGGAGGTAGTCGAATAAATCAAATCAAATCAAAAATATGGATAAGAATATGAAATAAAAGTTTTAAAAAAGTAATTAAAGAGCAGCAGTAAAATGACAATAGCGAGGTTATATACAGGGGTTACCGGTACAGAGTCAATGTGCGGGGATTGGTAAATTCAGGTAATATGTACATGTAGAGGGAGTTATTAAAGTGACTATGCATTGATGATAACAACAGAGAGTAGTTTTAGTGTAAAAGAGAGGGGGGCAATGTAAATAGGCTGGGTAGCCATTTGATTAGATGTACAGGAGTCTTATGGCTTGGAGGTAGAACTGTTTTATAAGCATCTTGGCACTAGACTTGGCGCTCCGGTACCGCTTTCTGTGCGTTAGCAGAGAGAACAGTCTATGAACAGGGTGGCTGGAGTCTTTGACAACTTTCAGGGCCTTTCGCTGACATTTCCTGGTGTAGAGTTCCTGGATGGCAGGAAGATTGTCCCCAGTGATGTACTGGGCTGTTCGCATTACCCTCTGTAGCGCCTTGCAGTCGGAGGCCGAGCAGTTGCCATACCAGGCAGTGATGCAACCAGTCATACCAGGCAGTGATGCAACCAGTCATACCAGGCAGTGATGCAACCAGTCAGGATGCTCTCCCATGCCAAATCTTTTCAGTCTCCTGAGGGGAAATAGGTTTTGACGTGCTCTCTTCACGACTGTCTTGGTGTGTGGAACATGTTAGTATGTTGGTGATGTGGACACCAAGGAACTTGAAGGTCTCCACCTGCTCCACTGCAGCCCCGTCGATGAGAATGGGGGCGTGCTCTTCGTCCTCCAGACGTAGCTTTTTGAAAAATCGCATGAGTGAACTTAACTTGTGACTAGCTTGCTAGCGCTAGTACGCATTAGCAAAGTGTGTGTCTGTCTGCTTGTCTGTCTCTCTGTCTGTTAAAAGGTCTTCTAACCTGTGGCCTCATGGTGACTGGTTTAAACTCCAACTGATCCAACCTGTTGTTCATTCAGGGCAGAATCGTTACCTTCTAGAAATGTGTGTCCATATAGCCTGTGAATATTCACTCAAGTCTCTGATTCATATCAAATCAGGATGTAGGTGGAAGTTTGATGTGGAGTGAGTCTTCATCATATCCCACCAGACAGGCCACCAGGGGACTTCATCATATCCCACCAGACAGGCCACCAGGGGACTTCATCATATCCCACCAGACAGGCCACCAGGGGACTTCATCATATCCCACCAGACAGGCCACCAGGGGACTTCATCATATCCCACCAGACAGGCCACCAGGGGACTTCATCATATCCCACCAGACAGGCCACCAGGGGACTTCATCATATCCCACCAGACAGGCCACCAGGGGTCTTCATCATATCCCACCAGACAGGCCACCAGGGGACTTCATCATATCCCACCAGACAGGCCACCAGGGGTCTTCATCATATCCCACCAGACAGGCCACCAGGGGACTTCATCATATCCCACCAGCGGTCTCCATCATATCCCACCAGACATGGCACCAGGGGTCTCCATCATATCCCACCAGACAGGCCACCAGGGGTCTTCATCATATCCCACCAGCGGTCTCCATCATATTCCACCAGACATGGCACCAGGGGACTTCATCATATCCCACCAGACAGGCCACCAGGGGTCTTCATCATATCCCACCAGACAGGCCACCAGGGGACTTCATCATATCCCACCAGCGGTCTCCATCATATCCCACCAGACAGGCCACCAGGGGTCTTCATCATATCCCACCAGACAGGCCACCAGGGGACTTCATCATATCCCACCAGACAGGCCACCAGGGGTCTTCATCATATCCCACCAGACAGGCCACCAGGGGACTTCATCATATCCCACCAGACAGGCCACCAGGGGACTTCATCATATCCCACCAGACAGGCCACCAGGGGACTTCATCATATCCCACCAGACAGGCCACCAGGGGACTTCATCATATCCCACCAGACAGGCCACCAGGGGTCTTCATCATATCCCACCAGACAGGCCACCAGGGGACTTCATCATATCCCACCAGACAGGCCACCAGGGGTCTTCATCATATCCCACCAGACAGGCCACCAGGGGACTTCATCATATCCCACCAGCGGTCTCCATCATATCCCACCAGACATGGCACCAGGGGTCTCCATCATATCCCACCAGACATGACACCAGGGGTCTTCATCATATCCCACCAGACAGGCCACCAGGGGTCTTCATCATATCCCACCAGACAGGCCACCAGGGGACTTCATCATATCCCACCAGCGGTCTCCATCATATCCCACCAGACATGGCACCAAGGGACTCCATCATATCCCACCAGACGTGCCACCAGGGGACTCCATCATATCCCACCAGACGTGCCACCAGGGGACTCCATCATATCCCACCAGACATGCCACCAGGGGTCTCATTACGGTCCCCAAATCCAGAACAAATTCAAGGAAAAACACATTATTATATAGAATTCCTTTCCATCTCAAATTACTTAACAGGACAATTTGCTTTAAAAACAATAAAACAAGACCTCACAACACATCGCCTCTAGCCTATCTGTCCTAGTTGCAATGTCTAAGTCTTAAATGTATGCAAATTATAAAATATCTTGGTCTGTAATGTAATATTCGTTATGTATCGAACCGCAGGAAGACTAGCTGTCGCCGTTGGCGCCGGTCAATGGGTATCCCAATAAAATCTATAGAAACAGTAATAATATAAATCGGATGTTAGCAAATAGCAATGCGGTCTTTCTGTCTCTATCTACAACTCTCTCTCTCTCTCTCTCTCTCTCTCTCTCTCTCTCTCTCTCTCTCTCTCTCTCTCTCTCTCTCTCTCTCTCTCTCTCTCTCTCTCTCTCTCTCTCTCTCTCTCTCTCTCTCTCTCTCTCTCTCTCTCTCTCTCTCTCTCTCTCTCTCTCTCTCTCCTCTCTCTCTCTATCTCCCTCCCTCCATCACGCTTCTGAGAGTGGCAGATGAATAAGTGAGAAGGTACAAATCTCTGATGGGATGAGTGAGATCATTAAGGATACACCCCCCCCCCCACACACAGACTCTCTGAAATGGTCAGAGAGCCAACACCTGATTAACCCTAATGTGTCCTCATCCTCTCTTTACCTGCCAGACTGCGTTACTTCTGTGTGTGTGTGTCCTGCCTGCCTGTGGTCTTTGGTGTTACTAAGAGCTCCCAGTAGACAGCCGCAGTGGTGCAAAAAGTATCCAATTGTCATATTTATTATAATAGTATTTGGTTTTAAATGTACCTATTAATCAAAAGTAATTGTAATTGCAAAAATATATAGAAAGTAGAAGTATAAATAATTTCAAATTCGTCGTATTAATATTATGTTCTTGTTTTTATTCACGGATAGCCAGGGGACAAGTCCAACACTCAGACATTATTTACAAAAGATGCATTTGTGTTTAGTGAGTCTGCCAGGCCAGAGGCAGTAGGGATGACCACGTGTTCTCTTGAGAAGTGCTTGTTTTGACAATTTTTCTATCCTGCTAAGCATTCAAAATTTAATGAGTACTTTTGCTTGTCAGGGAAAATTTATGTAGAAAAAAGTACATTATTTTTGGGGGAATGTAATTGAAGTAAAGGTAAAAGTTGTCAACAATAAAACATTTTAAGTGAAGTACAGATACAGCCCAAAACTTCTTAAGTCGTTCTTTAAAGTATTTTTACTTCAGTACTTTACACCACTGGACAGCAGGCTGCGTCAGCCACACACACAGGACGGTTTGGATGGACTTTCAGGGAGAAGGCCCAAGTTCTACCATCATTTCATTGAGTGTGTTCTCATGTCCACGTCAGATCTAACCTTCACAACCATTGTATAACTAGCTCTCTGTCTTTATCTAACAGGACGGGAGGAGGGGGAATCTGTGTAGAGCAGCTATGGTAGTGCTGAAGCCTCCTGTCCACCTATTGTGTCATGATATCTCACTCTACTACTCTACTATACCACTTATAAACCTCCCTCCCGCCATCTTTCTCTCTCTCTCTCAATTCAATTCAAGGGGCTTTATTGGCATGGGAAACATGTGTTAACATTGCCAAAGCAAGTGAAGTAGATAATATACAAAAGTGAAATAACAATAAAAATGAACAGTAAACATTGCTGTTCAAACATTCCTGTGCAGGGTGAATATGTGGTTTGTCGTACTATAATTTGGTAAAAAGCCAATTTGACATTTGCTCAGTACATTGTTTTCACTGAGAAAATGTACAAGTCTGCTGTTCATGATAGCGCAAAGGATTTTCCCAAGGTTGCTGTTGCTGTCTCTTTCTCTCTCTCTCTCTGTCACTCTCTCCCCCTTTCTAAGGCTATCTATCTATCTATCTATCTATCTATCTATCTATCTATCTATCTATCTATCTATCTATCTATCTATGTTTCTCTCCATCTCTCTCTCCATCTCTCTCTCTCTCCATCTCTCTCTCTCTCTCCATCTCTCTCTCCATCTCTCTCTCCATCTCTCTCTCCATCTCTCTCTCTCTCTCCAACTCTCCATTTCTTTTTCTGTCTCCCTCCCTGTCTATCTACATGGGTTATGTATTTAAATAGTAACTAACACCTGTGAGAGATGCAGAGGCAGCATCCATCTTCATTACCCTGAAATGAGCCCATGGTTAGGCAGATCTCTCTCTCCGGTGTGTGCATGTGTATGTGTGACTGTGTGTGTGTGTTTTTGACTATGTCTGTGTGTGTGACTGTGTGTGTGTATATGTGTGACTATTTGTTCAGCTGTGGGAGATCTCTGTGGCAGATCTCTCTGTGTGTGTATGTGTGTTCGCATGTGTGTGTGTTTGCATGTGTGTGCACGTGTACAGCTAAATGGCATATATATATATTATTTACATGCATGCTCTACCCTGTCTGACAGATGACGTTGGTGATTTTAAGGCTTCAGCAGATTAGGGAATTAACGATCAGAGGCTTACACTATAACCCTAAATTACCACACGCACACACACACGCACACACACGCACGCACGCACGCACACACACACACACACACACACACACACACACACACACACACACACACACACACACACACACACGCACACACGACCTCTTCCCTCCAGGGATTTTGCCCTCTCAGCCAGGCCAGAGGCCTAGTTACACTGACCCTCTGGATGTGTGTGTGTTTTAGTTTTAGGGATGGCACAAATACCGTGTAACCGACGGTTATGGATGAAAACAGCCACGAAAAACAAACAAACATCAAAACCGTTTAAAAACGAACAATTGACTGATGACGGTTAATTTTCTTACTGATTTTGTTCAGGCTACTTCATTTATGTTGTTCTATAGGCAAAAGGCCTAAGGATAACTGACCTATTCCTTCAGTCAAGTGATTTAGAGAATGTATACAGTAGATTTAATAATCATTTGTTTTATCTGACTGTTGTTGACTTACATACAGTTGGAAGTTTACTTAAACCTTAGACAAATACATTTAAACTCAGCTTTTCACAATTCTTGACATTCATTCCTGGTAATACATTCGCTGGCTTCGGTCAGTTAGGATCACCACTTCATTTTAAGAATGTGAAATGTCAGAATAATAGTAGAGAGAATTATTTATTTCAGCTTTTATTTCTTTCATCACATTCCCAGTGGGTCAGACGTTTACATACACTCAATTAGTATTTGGTAGCATTGCCTTTAAATTGTTTAACTTGGGTCAAACGTTTCGAGTAGCCGTTCTTTAAAGTATTTCCCACAATAAGCTTCCCACAATAAGTTGGGTGTGTATTAAACTTCTGACCTACTGGGAATGTGATGAAAGAAATCAAATCTGAAATAAATCATTCTCTCTACTATTATTCTGACATTTCACAGTCTTAAAATGAAGTGGTGATCATAACTGACCAAATACAGGGAATTTTTACTAGCATTAAATGTCAGGATTTGTGAAAAACTGAATTTAAATATATTTGGCTAAGGTGTATGTAAACGTCCGACTTCAACTGTATATTAAAAAACACTCCCTGTATATTGTTGATAAAGAGTTACCTGTTTAACAGAACATGGAGTGTGTTCTTTATAGGAAGCCTCTCCAACATAATTCAGATAGATTCAGGAATTCCCCAGGGCAGCTGTCACGGCCCCTTTCTTTTTAAAATCTTTACTTTGAGTAAAGCCAGAGTGTCTATGTATGCGAATGACTCAAAACTATACACGTCAGTTACTACACCGACTGAAATGACTGCATTTGGATTCAAAATGGTCCTCGGCTGGTGGATGTGAAGTGATACAAGTATATTTTTTATTTAACTTTTATTTAACTAGGCAAGTCAGTTAAATACATTCTTATTTACAATGATGGCCAACCAGGCAGCATTGGGTTAATTGCCTTGTTCAGGGGCAGAACGACAGATTTTTTACCTTGTCAGCTCAGGGATCCAATCCAGCAAATTTTCAGATACTGCTTCAATGCTCGAACCACTAGGCTACCCGCCCCCCAAAAGTAAAAGGAAACTGACCTGCGCTTTCTAACCTCCGGCCAAATGTATGACCATATTAGAGACACATATTTCCCTCAGATTACACAGACCCACAAAGAATTTGAAAACAAACCCAATTTTGATTCACTCCCATATCTCCTGAGTGACATACCACAGTGTGCCATCACAGCAGCAATATTTGTGACCTGTTGCCACAAGAAAAGGGCAACCAGTGAAGAATAAATACCATTGTAAATACAACCCATATTTATGTTGATTTATTTTCCCTTTTGTACTTG